>NC_080163.1:148204573-148494798 GCF_950295315.1 Erinaceus europaeus
TGACTCTATTAGAATGGTGTGAAGAGAATTCATTCTCTCTCTATTAATCACTTTATTGGTGGGGGGATGATTATCAAGCCAGTTGTCATATGAGTACATCTTCCTTCCTTTCTCTCTTTCTTTCCTTCTTTCTGTCTTTCTTCCTTTCTTTTTTCTTTTTTTTTTTTTTTCCCTCCAGGGTTATTGCTGGGCTTGGTGTCTGCACCATGAATTCACCGCTCCTGGAGGCCATTTTTCCCCCTTTTTGTTGCCCTTGTTGTTGTAGCCTCGTTGTGGTTATATTATTGCCATTGTTGATGTTGTTCGTTGTTAGATAGGACAGAGAGAAATGGAGAGAGGAGGGGAAGATAGAGAGGGGGAGAGAAAGATACACACCTGCAGACCTGCTTCACTGCCTGTGAAGGGACTCCCCTGCAGGTGGGGAGCCAGGGGCTCGAACCGGGAGCCTTACGCTGGTCCCTGCGCTTTGCGCCACGTGCGCTTAACCCACTGCGCCACCACCCGACCCCCTTCCTTCCTTCCTTCCTTCCTTCCTTCCTTCCTTCCTTCCTTCCTTCCTTCCTTCCTCCCTCCCTCCCTCCCTCCCTCCCTCCCTCCCTCTCTCTCTCTCTCTCTCTCTCTCTCTTTCTTTCTTTCTTTCTTTCTGTGTGGTGGCAGAGTAAGAAAATATCAAAACTTCCTTCCAGGCTTGAATCTGAGTCACACACATGCAAAGCAGCACCCCATGCAAGTGAGTAATTTTCCCAGCAGAAGTACAGATTCCTATCTCACTGTTGCAGGTGTTTGAGCACCACTCCCTGAACCAGTTGAAATATTCCTCTAGCATCATGCACTGGATTCCCAAGGTCCTCCTAAGATCCTCCCTCTTCTCTCTTTTGGAATTCTTAGTTCTGCTGCAATAAACCATAGCTAATCTAGGCTTCATCCTGTGTTTTTTCTTTAAAGTTCCACCTATGATTGAGTTCACTGAGTATTCAGAGATATTTACAAGCTTGAAATCTTAGATGAAACAATAAGATTGACTAAGGGAACTAGACTGGGATCCCCCTACACACACACACACACACACACACACACACACACACACGAACTTTTATTCTCCCATCGAAGTACTAACCAGGCCTGACCCTGAATAGCTTCTGAGATCAGATCAGATCGGACATGTTCAGAATGGTATGGCCAAAGACTTATCCTAGTCTAAGTCACAGTATTTATTAAGTTTGAAGGTACAGATAAACAACCAGATAGCTGAAAGGCTTTTTCAAATTTAGCTTTGGAAATCTGATGTTAAAATTTCTTCCAGATTTGCTTTGGTCAAAGCAAATCCAGAGATTAGTTCATATTCAAAACATAGCAAAATTTATATTTCTTAATAGAAATGGTATAAAATATTATGCCATCCTACCATAGTAGGAGAAATAAATCAATAATCAGCGATATATTTTTGCTAAGTAGAATTTCTGGCTATTGAATCCCCTCCCTCTCACCTGTTCTGGTTCTGAGACCTACAGTCACAAATATGCTTTCAGTCCATTCAATACACAGAGAATGTTCTCCCACATCGAAGATAAAAGAATCTCAATCTTAACTTCTTTTCAAAGCCATTGCTTTTTCTTGATACAAGTCTAAAGGCATTTACGAGTTTTAATCTTCGTCTTTCCTCTTTGCCTGACAATTACAGTTTGTGTTGTAAAACATTCACCAATACCCCCTTCCTGTTGGGTACGCTAAAGGGTCCTTAAGCTATAAAATACGAACTACCTGAAATGTGTAAGCTCTGAGCTCCTGCATGACCCCAAGCAGGGACCCAGGACTGTAAAAATATTTAACCTTATCCAATCCTGTAGCAATCACGGTGTACTTTGTGGTATAAAAGAAAAACCCTGTTATATGAGGGGCTCAGAAATTTGGGGTTTGAACATCTCTGAGCCTGATAACACCAATACACTGTTTCCTCAGCTTAGGTGTGTCCTACTTCTTTACTTTTCAATTTTCCTGTTTAATTCTAGGATAATTTTAGAATTTTGCTAAATCCCTCATATAAGGACTTCCTTGGCTCAAAAATTTATGTTCTCGTATAAAAAGATATAATTGTAATAATATTAGTTAAGATATGTCATCTTCCTGCTTAACTTCCTTTTCCTTTTTTTAAAATTTTTATTTATAAAATGGAAACACTGACAAGACCATAGGATAAGAAGGGTACAATTCCACACAATTCCCACCATCAGAACTCTGTATACCATCCCCTGATAGCTTTCGTATTCTTTATCCATTTGGGAGTATGGCCCCAGGGTCATTATGGGATACAGAAGCTGGAAGATCTGGCTTCTTTAATTGATTCCCCACTGAACATGGGCATTGACAGGTCGGTCCATATTCCTAGCCTGTCTCTCTCTTTTCCTGGTGGGGAAGATCTCTGGGAAGCAGGGATCCAGGACACATACCCAGGAAGGTCTGGTTGGCTTCATGGTAGCATCCGGAACCTGGTGGCTGAAAAAGGAGTTAACATAAAAAGCAACACAAATCGTTGACCAATCATGAACCTAAAGGCTGGAGTATTTATTGCAGATGAAGATTTGGGTTCTCTGTTTTGAAGATAGCATTAGGCCTATTTTAGTTATATTTCAAAGGACCCATGACTACACTGGTTTCTTCCTGAGCCTGACCTATGATATGCAGGTGGACCCAAGTTATTGTCTGGGAGATGATATCATGGCTCCTTTTCTACTTTCTAAACCAGTTTCTCTCTCTAAGCATTCTGTGTTGTAATCCTCAAAGTTAACCATGTACACTAGCCTTGATATATTTTGTCTACTCCCCACCCCAAATGGATAGATAAAAAGCTATGATAATTGTGCTTATTTTCAATTGGGTTAGTGGGAAGATAGGAGCTGGTTTGAATCCCTGACCCCACTACCACTCATAACTTCCTGACTGTGGAGATTTCAGTTTGGGAGAAAATGTCCTCAAAATTCTAAACCTGGAAGAGTGGAACAGAGATTTTTTTGGAGAACTTAAGCATACAGTTTTAAGGACAAAGTAAAAATACATATAAATATATCCCAGTAAATATTTAACAGCACAAAGCTGGGAACAGAAAGCTGGACAAATAACAGTACTGAGATCTCAAAGGTAGTACTACTGGCAGCTACTGCCAGGCACTGAGCCTACTAAAGGCTGAGGGAAATATTTTGTTCCATAATTCTCAACAACCAGGAAATAGCATTTATCTTGTAATAACCATTCTGAAAGTAAATACATCTGTTAAACACGTTAACAATGTTTTCATAGCTTTATTTAAATATAGGACCCCTCAGAATACTGAAACAATATTGATTATACATTTACTAACAGAGAGTTTTTCAGGGGCAGGCAGTGGCTCACCTGGTTAAGCACACATATTACAGTGAATAAGGACCCAGGTTCAAACCCCTGGTCCCCACCTGCATGGGGAAAGCTTTATGTGTGGTAAAGCAGGGCTGCAGATGTCTCTATCCCTTTCTCTATTTCCCCCTTTCCTCTTAATTTCTCTTTTTATCAATCCAATAATAAAAATAAATAAAATTATTTTTTATAAAGTGTGTAGAGACAGAAAAATCAAATAAGTTAAATCAAAATAACCAAAACTATAGAAAGGAAAAATCTACTTGTACTAAAAGGCTTTATAAATGTTTCTATTTATCCTATTTAATACCATGAGAACAGAATGATTCATCACCACAATGCAAATATATTTCGTAGTTATGTAAAAAAAGTATTATATGTGCTCTACATTCTATTCATCAGAAGAGAACCAGAAAGTCACTGACTAGCAAACAAACAAGGTTGTCATCTAGTGGTGACAAGCAGGTTGCAGACATGTGACCCTAAATGAATGCTGACAATATCACTATCCTTTTGCTCCTCTTTATGAATTTGAAGACATCTGCTGTATAATGACTTAATGTTTCTAAAGAAAAAAGAAATGATGCTGTTTGTCTCTGTGTGTTTTTCCCTACAAACTAATGCATTCAGTTTTTAAAGAAGTAGTCAAAGAATGTTAATTTCAACATTGTTTATATTTACCAAAATTTTGAACATTTATCACTCTTATTTAGATAATGGGAAGTAATGACATGCCTTCCTGAAAACAGAGGATTCAATATAATCACATTACATTACTTAGAGATCATAGAAGATAAATTTTAACATTTGTCAGTGTGGCACACCACACAGGCATATTTCATTAGATGTTGTCAAAAGCACAGAAAACTGCCAATCATTTTAACAACTAACTTCTTTTAAAAGCCATTCAACTAAATTTAATTATGATTAAGTATATTTGAACTGAAAGAACATTAAATACATAAATGCCTCCTGGCTGTCTTTTCAGAATCTGTGGTGAACAACAGTTTCTGCTCAATAGGAAGAAAGCTTTTAATGTACTCCAAAAAATAAGTCAATATGCAAATCTGGTAGCTTTCCCTTAAGTGAATTTTTATTGTTCTTGGCCAAAACCTAGCAAAGAAAATGTCCAATCCTCATAAGGCAAGCAAGTTAACTAATAACACTATTATGTACTTAGGTCAAGAATCTCAACAACAGCCCAAATGGTTCTATTAAGTTCTTGTCTACCACTACAAAATGACTAAAGTAAACATAAAAAAAAAAAACAGGCAAATTCCATGAATGTTGCTTTTTTCACATTTTTCTGTCTAACCCTGGCAATGCTGGTTCTATTTTTCAAGTTATTAATAACTTGAGGGTTTCTTTAATACAATATCTGACTTTACATTCCTCTAGGTTCTATCACTCCTAGCCACCCTTTCACCAAGATGGTTTTTGCAGGGCCTTGGTGACTACAAATCTAGTGCTCCCAATAGCTATTTTTTTCCTCTCTAATTTTATTTGATAGGATGGGGAAACTGAGAGGGGCAGGGGAAACAGAGAGAGAGAGAGAGAGAGAAATATAGACACCTGAAGACCTGCTTCACCACTCACGAAGTGGACCCCTATAGGTGGGGAGCCAGGGCTCAAACCTAGGTCCTTGAGGATGGTAAAGTGCGCTCACTCAGTGCACCAAACACTCAGCCCCTATCATTTTCTTTCTTAAGTCATTTTATCTAATGTAAAGAAAATACAGAACATGCTTTTAAGAAATTTAATGTAGGGAGTCGGGCTGTAGTGCAGCGGGTTAAGCACAGGTGGCGCAAAGCACAAGGACCGGCATAAGGATCCTGGTTCGAACCCCGGCTCCCCACCTGCAGGGGAGTCGCTTCACAGGCAGTGAAGCAGGTCTGCAGGTGTCTATCTTTCTCTCCTCCTCTCTGTCTTCCCCTCCTCTCTCCATTTCTCTCTGTCCTATCCAACAACGACGACAACAACAATAATAACTACAACAATAAAACAACAAGGGCAACAAAAGGGAATAAATAAATAAAATAAATAAATTTAAAAAATTAAAAAAAAAAAGAAATTTAATGTATCTGCAGAGATGTTTCTGGGCCATCAAGTGAGAGTATCTGTATTGAGTTGATGTTGGAGTGGGAAGTGATTCAATCTCAGGAAAGAGGCAAGAACCCTCATCCAACATCAATGTATTCTGTAATTTTGTATCTTTATGAAAAATTTCATTAAAGCAAATGGCAACCAATCATCAACAGCAACACTGAGAATGAAACCTAATGTGTTATGCAGCCAGAATTCTCTCAACATGCCTTCTTCACATGCCTTCTTCAGTACTCATTTCCTAAAAACCACATCCTGTCCACATGACACTTGGTTTTCAATATATCTATACTTGGTGTCTATTTCTCTTATTTTCAATAGTTAGCAAATATTTATATATTTGATTTATTTGCCCATAACTAGATCACTTTTGTATCTGAACCTAAAACAGTGAGTGTTATTTTACATGACTTTTCTTATCCATGTAGACAAAGAGGACTATCTGTTTTATGCCCCTGTCAAAAAGTCAATGTGACTAGTATATGGCTAATTATTTTTGTAAGTATTTATGATCAATATCCTGCACAGCCAGGGAATGTCACAGTGGATAACACACCAAATATAAAGTTGCAAGTTTGATCCCCAGCATCACATGTACCAAACAAAGTGATACTCTGGTTCACTCTCTTTTGTTAAAACGCAAGTAAATAGGTTCAAAATGAATCTGAATTCTTTATTCTTGACTACTGGTACATGATCTCAAGAGCAAAGATAAATATCAACCCAGTAGTCAATGAACGTTTTATTTTTCCTTCACATGATATAACATTCAACTAGAACAAACTATAAATTATCAAACAAACTATAAATTATCATTTTTGTCAATTATCTTGATTAACATTACTATGTTCTCCAGAAGCTGAAATAAAAACCTGTCATGGAAATAATATTTTATTTTTTACTGAGGGCTGGGCTGTGGAGTACTCAGAAGAGTGTACACATTACCATGCAAAATGACCAGGATTCAGATCCCTGGTCTACATCTGCGGGGAACAAGCTTCACAAGTGGTGGAGCAGTGCTGCAGGTGTCTTTCTCTCTCCTTATCTTCTCTTCCATCCCAATTTCTGTCTTTCTCCAGGGAAAGTAAGAGGAAAAATGGCTACCAGGAGAAGTGGATTTGTCATACAGGCACTGAGACCCACCCATCAATAGCTCTGGTAGCAATAAAAAAACCACATATATATATATTTTTATTGATGTAAAGGATAAATAACTATTTTCATGTATCTTACTGATATATGTTTATTCATACTTTATCAGTACTACTGTTAATCTTCATGGTTCATAAGGTTATCAGAAGTTTGTTTAAGAGGTCTACTTGTACCAAATTTATACCATAAAAAGGGCCATATAGTTGCAATTATTAAATTTTTAATGATTATTAAATCGACACTGTTGAAAGAAACTAAAGAACCTAGAGAAGTTTCTTTCCAACTCCTTCTATTATGAGGAAAACCAAATGGAACCAAATGACTGAAAATAAGAACCCATGACAAGGAAGTGAGTTGAAAAAAATCAGGAAGCATGTGGTGGACACAATAGGGAGGACTTTGGAAGAAATAAGAAATTTCAGACTGTGGAGAGAGGTAAGCAATCACAGAACTTTGATGATGGCTATGGTGTGAATCTACAGCTACACTATATTATGGTGGCTATATATTATTATGGCTATGGTGTGAATCTACAGCTACACTATGAACGATGATTCAATCACTAATTGAAAAAAGAAAGATCACATCAGCAAAAGAGAATCTTTATTGATTGCATGAATTGCTGTGTTGATATTTACATTTTGTATTAATGGAGAAACATCTTTTACACTGTATTTGTACCACATTTTGTATCTTTAAATTATTACCTAGAGTTAAGTGTTTATTTTTCTGCCATCAGAAAGTACATTAAAATTGAATATTGTTAAATTTAAAGTATAATACATACTTATAAATTTGTATATGTCTCCACATTAGATAATTTTACTTATTAAAATGTATGTATAGTTTTATAACAAGCTATTTAGAAAAATCAGGTTGGGGAACTGGGTGGTGGTGCATCTGGTTGAGCGTACATTACAAAGTGCAAGCACCAAGGTTCAAGCCCCTGATACCTACCTGCAAGGGGAAAGCTTTACAAGTGGTGAAGGAGGGCTACAGGTGTCTCCCTCTCTCCCTCTCTATCAACCCTTCCCTTCTTGATTTCTGGCTGTCTCTACCCAGTAAATAAAGATAATTCCAAAAAAAAAAAAAAAAAAGATAAATAAGGTTGGATGATTATTCAGTGATACTAGTAAAGATTTATACTAATTCAGGCATTTACTATTATTTTTTAATATTTATTTATTCCCTAGTTTTATTGTTGTAGTTATTATTGCTGTCGTTGGATAGGAAAGAGAGAAATAGAGAGAGGAGGGTAAGACAGAGAGGGGGAGAGAAGACACCTGCAGACCTGCTTCAGCATCTGTGAAGTGACTCCCCAGAAGGTGGGGAGCCAGGGGCTCGAACCAGGATCCTTACTCAGGTCCCTGTGCTTTGCACCACGTGCACTTAACCTGCTGTGCAAAAACCTGACTCCCTAATTCAGGCATTTTGTAACATCTTTTTCTAAGAAAAAAATCATATAACTATCCATTTTGTACAGGGTGCAGCTCCAGAATTTATTGTTTCAACTGTATGGAATACAGTTTTTCCTTGTCTTTATCCTACCAGAGGAAATTAATCACTGATTAGTGTAAGTAAGGTCCTACATTATACCTAAAATCAGCTCTCTAAAGAGTTCTTATTGGTTTTTATTATTTGAACACAAATACATTTCTTAGCTCTTGGGTGGCTATTAGTCACAATAACATAGAACAAACATGGATAAATTTACTCCTTGTGTGGAAATAAAAAAACTCATGTGCTTAGAAGAATGTATGCCAACCCAACATTAAAACTGTCTATACGCAGAAGAGGCCTTTTTACAAGCCATACCTACAGGTTATCTGGCACACATCAATATGTATGTATAATATTCACTATTAGTTAATATTAAAATGCTAATTTTAATGTCTTTATTGGGGATTAATGTTTTGAAGTCAATGGGAGAATACAGTAGTTTTTACATGTGTAAAATTTTCCAGTTTTCCACATAACAATTCAATCCCCACTAGGTCCTTCTCTGTCATATGTTCCAGGATCCAAACTCCAACCCCCATTCTAGAGTCTTATGTTTTGGTGCAACAACAACTCCAGTCCAAGTTCTTCTTAGTGTTTTCCCTTCTGATCTTGTTTTTCAACTTTTGCCTGTGAATGAGATCATCCTATATTTATTCTTTTGTTTCTGACTTACCTTTCTTAACATGATTCCTTCAAGCTCCAGCTGAGAAGGGGTGAAGATGATAAAATCACCAATTTTAATAGCTGAGTTACAGAATTCCACATGCTATATGTCACAACTTATACCCACTCTTCTGTTGTTGTGACACCTGGGCTGTTACCGGGTATTGGCCATTACAAATTGTGCTGCTATGAACATAGGTATACAAAAATCCTTTTGGGTGGTTCTGTTTGGTTCCTTAGGAGATATCCCCAGGAGAGCAATTGCAGGGTCATAGGGTAGGTCCACTTCTAGCCTTGCTAGAGTTCTCCAGACTGCTCTCCAAAGGGGCTTGGCCAATTTACATTCCCACCCATATGAAAGAGGGTTCCTTTGTCCCCACAACATCTCCAACATTCCTTGCTGCTACTTTTTCTGATGTATAAAAGTTTTACAGGAGTGAAGTGGTATCTCATTGTTTTCTTTATTTGCATTCCTCTGACCATCAATGGCATGGAGCATTTTTTTGCCATATGTTTGTTGGCCTTTTGGATCTCTTCTAGAGTGAATATTCTTTTCATATCCTCTCCCTATATTTGGATGGGGTCATTTGTTTTCTTGTTGCTGAGTTTGGTGAGCTCCTTATATTTATTGGTATTAGCCTCTTGTCTAATATACGGCTTATAAAGATAGTCTTCTACTCTGTAGGAGCTTTCTTTGTTTTGATGGTGGTTTCTTTTGCTGTTCAGAAGCTTTTTAATTTGATGTAGTCTCATTGGTTTATTTTTGTTTTAGTCTTCTTCATAACTGAATTCATATCATTGAAGATGCCAAAATTTAGCTGGATGGAAAAGAGTTCTGCCAATATTTTCCTCGAAGTTTTTGATAGTTTCTGGTCTAACATCAAAGTTCTTGATCCACTTGGAGCTAATTTTTCATTTTTGAATGATGATTCATTCATTATGGATTGGTATTCTCATCTTGAATGCTAAATGATGACACTTTCTATGGCACGAACAGGGGAACTAAAGATCACACATAGAACTATTTAATTAATATGAGAGGGGAAAATTGATTGACTCTCTCAAACTTTTTAAAGCACAGACTGAATCATTTTAATACATAGGCTGAGTCTTTGATATGCTGACTCTCTCAAAAGTCTATACCAGGGAGAACAGAGCAACCGGTGGCACAGTTATATACAAGATGTTGGGTATTATACAGCAAATCCTAACAAAGGGACTTTTCAAAGTTAACCCAATTTCCAAATAATGTGATGATAACAAAAACTATCTATTGTCTTCTTGAACCCTAAGATAGCAGGAACCTCACATTTCTACTGTAGAGCCTATATTTCCCCCAGCCCTGGAACCTTAGGGTGGGGCACAATTTCCTGCATGCTTCTCTCAATTCATACCAAATAATATTGCATCTGCTGATCCCAACCTAATCAACGCAATGAGTGCCATCTCAGCATGCTTCACTTCAGACTGTGTCCAGACACTTCACGTGTGGAATGTCAACCCTTCAGCTTCATTACTCATGTGAGACCTTTCCTTTCACAGTATTCTCAAATTCCATCCCAAGTGGTTCACTTCCTAACAAAGTTCCAAAACCTAGATATAGACCAGGTCCCCTGAGATAGAGCATATGTTCACATGTATCCATAAACTAGGGCAAAATGTATACCTGAAAGTAGAAGTACACTAGAGTTTGCAGTGGGTATCCCCCTACACTTCATCTGCACTATTCCAGCCTTTAGGTCCATAATTGTTCAATAATTTGTTTGGCTTTTATGTTAAGTCTCTTCAGCCACCAGGTTCCAGATGCTAGCATGATGCCAACCAGACTTCCCTGGACAAATGACCCCACAAATGTGTCCTGGAGCTCTACTTCCCCAGAGACCCACCCTACAAGGGCAAGAAAGAGGCAGACTGGGAGTATGGATCAACCAGTCAACGCCCATGTTCAGTGGGAAAGCAATTACAGAAGCCAGACCTTCCACCTTCTGCAATCTACAACGACCTTGGGTCCATACTACCAGAGGGATAAAGAATGGGAAAGCTATCAGGAGGGGATGGGATATGGAGATCTGGTGGTGGGAATTGTGTGGAGTTGTACCCCTCCTATCCTAAGGTTTTGTTAATGTCTCATTTTTAAAATAAATAAATAAATAAATAGTAAACAAAATATACTTGTCAAATACAGTGTATTACTATCACTAATCTATGAAATACTAATGCAGAATAGATGAGTCATAAATTTGTAGTTTCTAAAGTAGAATTTACTAATATCTTAAAAAACAGAAAATATACTTTTGAAAAAATTAAGATGTAGATCAGTTTTGCTATGGCAAAAAGTATAATAATAAGAGTGCTATAATAGAGTCTGGGTAGGTAGATAATGGTATATCATAGTAAACTGTCAACAAAGTTGAAAAAGTTTAAATTACATACTGCCTTTGCCATTTTGTCAAGGAGAAGTAAACTTGAGGGAATATGATAACTCAATTTATTGTGATGATCATTTTGCAATTTATAGAAAGATCAAATCATTCTGGCAGATCTCCTTAATTAATTAATTAAGCAAATGCCAATTACATTTAAGCTTTAATAGCATGATTACACTTGTTGTTTCCACAGACTGTATCAGGCCACTGTGTCACCCTAATCTTTCACTCAGATTTTACACTGCTATTGAGTTATTTTACACGTTCTCTTTTTGACTAGGATTCCAATTCTTGTATTAAATCTATTTAACTCACACAAAATCCTGTGTTTTAAATAACAGAGAAAAATTATGTGCTTTCACATTAATTTGTTGTTCAAATGAAAGCACCTGGTTTCTATCTCCCTGTTTTCTCCCATCAAGCTAAGGATACTTTCATTAAACTTGCTCATCTCATCACAAATTTCCTTCCCCAAGTTTGATTTTTAGACACATTTTTATGAATTGAGTAGGCACATTCTAAAAATCTTTCCATGTGGGGCATACCATGAAAAACAAGAGTAGACAGAATAATTAATGGAGGGAACCCAAACACTGAACTGCACAAATCAATTTTGTGCTTCCATTTCTTTTTCAATGTGTCTTCATTTATATTTCAATACTCGGTCTCAGCTTAATTTGTGAGAATTTATTTTCATGTCAAAATCCTTCGAGATGGACCTAAATAAAAGTAAATTAAAAATGAAGATTGCTATTGCCATGCAGCTGTACATATAGATTTTAAACTTGATGGGAATTTAAAGTTATCTCTTCCTCATGATTCTTAATGGAACCTATAATTATCATCTAGCAAATCTCTAGTGTCTGAATTCAGTTGTATATGCTATACACCTTTTTTTATATTTTTCTTCTTCAACTAGGGATGGTGGGAAGAATGCAAGCACTTGCATCAGACATATCTTCTACTATCAATATTATAAATTCAGATAGATTACTCAACTTATTAAACCTAATTTTCTCTGTTCTGTAACTCTGGAGTGGTATTAGTAATGGTCAACTAATTTGGTTATTGTGTGATTTAAACCAGTCCATGTGCATTAAAACTCTATCGCCGTGATAGTTACTGTTTAGCTATCTATTTGCTACATTACAGACATTGTAAGAACAAATGTCTAAAAATAACAATAAGCATATAACTAATTCATATAACTAAATCTAGTGGAAATTCCTAAACAAATATTCAAGACATAAACAAGAAGGAACTTCAGTGAAAGCATACTGGGTCATGAACACAGAGGTTTATATGTGTAAAAATATTCAGAGTAGTGATAATAATGAGGTAGGTACAAGGGCAATTTAAGGGTTTGTTTACTTATTTATTTATTGACACTTGAGTATTTGCTGTTCTGGACTGTTGAGGGGGCGGGGCCTAGCTAGAGAAATACAGAGAAAGATAGATAGATAGATAGATAGATAGATAGATAGATAGATAGATAGATAGATAGGGACTATAGCACTAGGTCTTGGTACTCGAAGTTGGTCATGTGCATAGCAAGGCATGTGCCCTAATCTGGAGAGCAATCTTTTTGGTCCAATTTTAGTTGTTTATTATAAAATTACTTACTAAAATAATAAAACATTCTGTTAATAGGTAAAATATTTACTGAAAATGATATCAAAAGTACACTGAAGTTAAAAGTTGACTGAAACTTAGAATTACTTTGTTCCAGTTTTACTTTCTTCATTTTCTTTGTGTGTGTGTGTGTGGGGGGTCTTTCATGATGAAATAGTAAGTGTTCTCTATATAAATAAGTAGTAAGTACGTGTGTCTACTAATGTGATCTCACCACAGTATGATATGCACTCAATAGGAAGCAAAGGGCTATATTCTATTTCTTACAATGTGTCTTTTTGGTAATGTTTTGTCGAATACCTTCAAGATGAAATTCACATATTTTATTTCATTTGAGAAATTTACAGAAACCTTTTCAGGTCAGGTGAGTCCCCTGGGGAAATGCAGTGGTAATGGAAATGCTCTTGTGCATCTGTCTTTGTAAATATTTGTTTTTGTGGTTTATGATGTGGTTAGTGTTCCCAGGCTATATGAAGTCAAATTATAATTTGAAATGTGTTTCCATTAAAAAATTGTCCTTAAGTTATAATAAATTATCACAAACTTGCTTATGTGAAAATACAATTTTCTCTGCTCCTACATATCATTAGACACTGATGTATACTCCCTGTTCAATGATAGTAAAGGAGATGACAGAAACCTGGTACGTTGCTAGTAGGAAACCGATGTTTTATTAAATGCTCTTAATACATATATTGTTTAATTTAATTATTATTATTATGAAACTATGAGACCAAATGTTATCATTTTGTGAGGGAAGGACAAACATAACAATGTTAAATATGAGAATCTAAATAATTGTGGTTAATAATCAAAGTCAGCCTTATCTCAATTGAAGAATTATATTGAAAGTGCTGGTGTCAACAAACCTTTCAAAAGCATGGATGGAATGAGTTGACTTCAAGAGGATTTCAGTCTACTTGAGAAAATAATTTCTTTTTTCCATGTGGGTTTGATAACTCAGAGTAAAATTTAACTTGTAATAAAAGATTTCATTCTTTGAGTTAATAAAAAATTCTTTAAGAGTTCATCAAAATTAATATTGAATATGAAATTTCCTTTTGCGATAATTCAATATATTGACTTATATGAGTTTAAGTTGACATTTGGCAAAGTGTAAAACTATATATTCAAGGCCTTGAGGTTGCATACTTGGTAGAGTGCACATGCTACAATGCACAAGAACCCCTGTTGAAGTCCTTGTTTCCCACTTGTAGAGGGAAAGCTTCATGAGCAGTACAGCAGTGCTGCAAGGGTCTTCTCCCTTCCCTCTCAATTTCTCTATCTCTATTCAAAATATAAATTTGTTGTGATGCAGTATGCCGGTGACCATAGGAAGTCTGGCTCAGCATTCAGCTGACTTCAGCCTTGACAAAAGAGCATGCAGTGATCTGCGCAGGCGCAAGGTGAACTGGACTGTAGGTAGATCAAGTCTGTGTGGATTGACAAGGCATTGAGTGGGTGGACTGAATAGACTCAAAAGGCACAGTCAGTGGGAAGTCCACTCTCTTTGGCTGTTGCTTCTTCTCCTACTCAGACACATCTCAGCTGAAGCTATTCTTGGTGCCCAACATGACTACTACTCCTGGACCTGAACATGTGTGACTCAGCTAGCTGGTAAACTCTAATACTCCCCTGCAGCCATGAGCAACCTAACCCTCAGATCATAATTGTTTACCTCATGGGACTGAACTTTTGACTATTGATGGACTTTATGGACCTAGCATATTCTTAATCCCTAATGGTAATTGCTTATTTTACAGTACCTAGATATTTGCTCTTCACCCCTGTATCACCCTGAATAAAGCCTTGGATTGTTTAAACCTACTCCAAGTTGTCTCTCAGCCGAATCCATCATGCCCCACAGCAAAAGATCCTTTTAAGTTAAAGTTTCAATAAAAATTAAATTAAATTCACAACTATATATATATGTGTGTGTGTGTGTGTAGACTTTCATGCCCTTATATATTATGTTTCCTATATATGAAACTCATTTATATGAAACAATAAGGCAGCCAGTTAATATCATCTCTGAAACAAGTCTCATATAAATATTCTTTTACCATTTACTGGCAGTTAATATAGAGATCAGGAGTCAAAAATAACATCCCATAGCCACTATATTTTCAATAATTACACTCTTATTATCTATCTAAAAGTAGAATGGAGGGCAGGACCCAATAGTGCACAATTTAGGCTTAATTTAGCCACTCGACTTGGTTGATACCAAGGTGATCAACATTCATTAAAGTCAACTTTACCTTCTTTCCTTACTGTCATTATTTACACTGAACTTCCACAATTATCAAAATTTAGAGAAACATATAATGCAATATAAACATCAAAACTCCATCAGGTAGGCTTCTACTTACTGACATTTTCATTGTGTTTGCTTCTTGTTACATTCCAGATAAAATATAGTCACTTTAACACAAGCCCTATGACTAATGATAGTAGGTAGAAAATAGGCTATCCATAGATTGGAAGTGAGAGCAACTGAAAGAAATGATGAAATGAACACACCAGTTGTTTAATGTGTCTTAAAAATGTTTTGTAATTAGTAATAAAAAAAAAAAAGTTTAGAGTTAGTGAGAAAACCCAGGAGTAAAACATACAGAATCAATTTCATGATACCATTTTCTCTTTTTTTTAATTTATAAAATGGAAACACTGACAAAAACCATAGGATAAGAGGGGTAAAATTCCACACAGTTTCCACCACCAGAACTCCGTATCCTATCACCTCCCCTGATAGCTTTCCTATTCTTTAACCCTCTGGGAGTATGGACCCAAGGTCATTCTGGGATGCAGAAAGTGGAAGGTCTGGCTTCTGTAATTGCTTCCCCGCTGAACATGGGCATTGGTAGGTGTATCCATATTCCCGGCCTGTCTCTCTCTTTCCCTAGTGCATCAGAGCTCTGGGGAAGCGGGGCTCCAGGACATACTGTGTCTGTGTCATGATACCATTTTCTTTAGCATATATTTCCTTGTCTTTTCTGATACTTTCTATGCTTGTATAACAAATACTCTTAACAAAAGCAATGAATGGACAGTTGGCAATGCCTGAAAATATTTTTGATTGTCACAAATTGTTTAGGAGGTGGTACTGACATATAATACATGAGAAGTCAAGAGTGCTATAAAATATATTGCAATGCACATGACAGTTCACAAAGAGTGATATTCAGCTCAAGTATTAATAGTGTCTATGAGGAAACAAATGGTTTACAAATTATGTACATAATATACATGTTTGTTTATAATGCTTTTTTGAGAAAAGAATATATTCAGTTACTCTGTCACATAGAGCATATGTATCTATGATAACTATATGTAATGGTTCTTCTTTACTTGGGAGTTCCTTCTGCTAATAGAGTAGATTTCACATATGCATACATAAATTATTAGAGAAAAAGGGACTGAAGATTTGAATTGAAAGCAGTTCACAAATGTTCCTCTGAACAATTAGACCTACTTATATAATGGAGTCCAAAATCTGTAGGAGGTGAAAACCCCTCTACTAAGGAAGCCATCTGCTTCCCCCCATGAAATGACTAATGATCTGAAGTTCCTGGATGTTCTGATGATATCCTCAGTTTAACTAAACAATCTGTGAAATTCACATGGGGATTGGCTCAGTAACAATCTTCACAGCAGCAATTATGGATCCACCAACAAAGAAACCATACCACATGATTTTAAGTACCTGGAAGGACTGTCAAGAACAAATGAACTAAGGTTTAATGTTTTTGGTTCAGTATTTCTGAATACTAATTCAAACTAACAGTGACTCCAAAGGCTCAGTCAATGTTCATTCTTAAGACAAATACATTGAGGCTGAGAGCTTACCTGTACTAATAAAACTTTCAGAATTCTTACTTTTTTTTCCCTTGAGAGTTATCACTGGGGACCAATGTCAGCACTAGAAATCTATCTACTGCTCTTGGTGGCCATTTTTTTCTGTTTTACTGGCTAGGACACAGAGAATTTGAGAGAGGACAGGGAAGATAGAGAGGGAGAGATAAAGATAGACACCTGCAGATCTGCTTCACTGCTTGTGACGTGCAGATTTCAACTCCAATGAATCAGATGCTATGGTTTTCAGTTAAACATTTTTTATCTAACGCTGTACCAAATATCATTCCTTGGAGAATGTGTCATTTTCTCAGATATATTGGGGCTGGAGCATCTTGCATTCATATGTTTGGATTTATTACCTAACTCATTCCTTTGAGTAATCCTAAGAATGGATGTCACTGTCTTTGTAGGGTGAAAAGTATACCAGAAATTTAGTCGTTTCTTGATCGCTACTCTACCCAAAGTGTCTTCATCAGTGATTGTCATATAATAAGTAGCCATTTAAATGTCTCTGAGCAGAGTAAGTAAACAGAGGCACACAAAGACTAAGGAAATTCAGCAAGATATGCAGTTAAAGATTAAAATGTCTGAACACTTAAACCCTGAAAAAATAATATTCTCAGTGGAAGATAAAGATTTTATCAGTTTACAACTGCTATATAAAACTTTACAGCTTGAAACAACAGACTGCCTTTTATTTTTGTGCTATGGAAGTTTAGACTATGCTCAGGCATACTGCTATTATATAGGGTTCGTACAGGTTTAACACAGTTTTTTCTACTGAAACTGAATTGATCCATCCATCTCAAAATTGGCAAAAGGTCTCTTATCCTATATCCTACTCATTACGACAAATATTAAAACTAGAAAAGATTCAAAGGATGAGGGAATTCCTTCCCTTTGATAAGAAAGTCTTCAAAACCACAAAGAATTTGATTGGGTCATTTTGTCACAGAAAGAAACAAGCCACCAAATTAACCCATTTTTACTCTTTGTGGATAGTGGATTATTAAATTTACCGCAAAAATATCAACATGATGATTTGAAGAACAAGACAGAATTGTCTCTAAAGAAATGTGGAGACTTTCTCTGAAATTTCCATTCATGGATTAAATACATTCATAGAGTTGGTGAAACTAAGCCTTGATCAAGAGCCATAAATGGTTGCCACAATTAAAAAAGAAAAAAAAACTGCAAGAAGCAGATCAGATTTTAGAAGCACTGACTGCAAAAGCTCAATTATTTAAATAAAAAAATCCAATGCAGATGATCAAATAAGTAGTTGACAGTATTTGATATGGAGCACAGGGAACCATCTGCTCTTGTATAAGTTAAAGCTTAGTAATAAATTCAGGCAACCACATGCATATTTAAGATTCAAATGTAGGCTGCATTATCTGCTCTTAAATCTACTGCAGTTCAATCTTAATTTCTGGAAAACAATGTTGATAACATGCATAGGGAAAAAAAAACTAATAAAGAGGATTTTCATTGATTTCTTTTTGTCTCCTGAGATTTAAATCTCACATTATGTTATGAGTAAACAGGGCACTCTATGTCCAAATGAAAGGGGCAACTCTGAAAACTAGTATTTTAATTGTCACCTTTTTTATTATATTTTATTGGGGGTGTTAATGGCATATATTAAAGCTAGTGCCATATAGGTACAACTGCTCACCTCCCCATGATAGAAACTTATGCTCACGTATGTTCACTCTTTTTTTAAATAGATTAGAAGTTCTTCTCTGGGCTAAGAGAATAAGGAACTGTATTCTCTTCTAATTCTGAACTCTTTTACATCCTCAAGAAGCCACACTAAATGAATTAAGAAAAGATATCTTGTTATGCTGTCTGCTTATCATAAAACTGTAACCGTAATTTCACTGTTTCTCTTATATAGTAAATGATATACTATAATTAATTTAGAAATGAAAAAGTGCATAAAAGTTTTGTCCCTTTGTATAAATCTCCCAACAATATTTAAGAGCACTAACCTGATGTTTGCCAAAGTTTACCATATTGGATTGAGAAGCTATAAAACTAATTCTTTTCATTTCAGATGCCTGATAGAATAACAACATCAAAATGAAGATATATTTAATTGCAAAAAGAAGTTCAGTGAAGTATATTTACTTTCTGACATTTAATTAGATTTTTTTTTTTGCAAACTTGGGAAACTATGAAAGATATTTGAAGTGAGGGGAAATGTATTTTTAAATTAAAGATATGAGAATTATGTGAATATTAAGATTAATATAAGGCCTCCAGGTTTTAAACAATCACAATAATGTTCTTCCTGTTTTATTAATTCTGAGTGAAATGAGGTGTAAAATAAAGAAAAGACTGCTCTTAGGAATTTAGCTTAGCTTTTGCTAAAAGAAATGAACCATTCCTCTCCTATATCATAGTAGGAGGTAAATGATGAAGCCACATTTAAATGAAAGACATATTTGGAGATTTATAAACAATAGTAGGTCAGATCTGTAAGTTTCATGAACTTTAGTCCTCTTTCCGTGAAAGATAAGTGTAAGGTTTTTAGATTAGGGTCTGTGGTCCAATTACAACATTGAAAATAATCCATTTAAAAACTGGTGTAGAGCAATTGTGATGCATAATATTAAGGTCACACCATTTAAATGATCATAAAATCATTTTTTGTTTACACAGCCAGCTGTTGGGTTCATATAAAAATATTATTTTGTTGTTGCTGTATGAGATTCAAACAGTTTCCTTTGACCTTCGTTTTTCTTGACTCTGGTCATCTGACAATTAAACTAGCAAAGACATATTAACAGAACAAAAACACTTGTATTTAAAAATTAAAAAATAAGGGAGTCGGGCGGTAGCACAGTGGGTTAAGCACGGGTTGCAAGAAGCACAAGGACCACATAATGATCCTGGTTTGAGCCCCAGGCTCCCCACCTGCAGGGGAAACGCTTCACAGGTGGTGAAGCAGGTCTGCAGTTGTCTGTCTTTCTCTCCCCATCTCTGGTCTCTGTCTTCCCCTCCTCTTTCCATTTCTCTCTGTCCTATCCAACAACGATGATATCATAACAACAAATAACTACTACAACAACAAAAAGACTACAAGGGAAAAAAAGGGAAAATAATTTTTTAAAAGTTTTTATAAAATAAAAATAAATAAATAAATAAATAAAATAAAAGTTACCTGTCATGAAGAGAAAGGGATGCCCAGAAGGAAATTAGACTTGAAAAAGAGTTAGACTTGCATATTGCCTAAGCTAGGTTTGATAAAGAGTGGTCAGTCCTGGATGAATATGGTAAGTTAAGGAATATAATGACAATGTAAATTGGGGACACACAACAAGGCCAGGTTTGCTAGGATATTTCTGGGCATCCCTTTCTCTTCTGACATAAAGATATTCCTTTCCTCACTGTAAAGTGAGGTCAACAATCACGTGGGTTTTATGAAGTATCAGGAGACAAGAGTGGGAAAGTCAAACTGGTCTTCCAGCTTTCACTATTCTCACAAACTCCCCCTCCCCAACTCAAAGAGCACTACTCAACTCTGGTTTATGTTGGTGCTGGGAATTCAATCTGAGATGTTTTGTGGCTCAGGCATGAAAGTCTTTTTTGCATAACCATTATACTGTCTCCCTCAGTCTTCTCATAAACATTCTGACATAATATATTCAGTATTATAAAGTGGCACATTTATGGTAGTAAGTCTGAAACTCACCAGTATTTTTACTTGTATTTTCTTTAAACAACATAAAAATACCTGAGAGAGTTAAAAAAAAAATCAATGAAAAGTAGAGTACATGTATATTTGGTTCTAAGTAACAAAAGGAAATTTTAAATTCCAGATAATGGAAATTTTAAAAATAGTCAATAAAGAGTATACTTTAAGATTATTAAAATCCAATATTGTTAGAATATTAATAACTGCTCTAACAAAGCAGAGATTCAATAAAATAACTGCACACATGAACAAGAAGGCCAGTTTGCTTGGATCTTAGTCATGGTACATCTCCTTCAAAAGACTGTAGGAACAACTAAAAATTCTGTTTCTTTCTTGAGTGTTATTCTGGATATTGGCAGGTTTCTTCCTTTTACTCTCTACATCTCCTATCAAACTTTATAGAAAGTATATGTATCAATCATGAAAATTATTAATATAAATTAATGATGTTATGACTATTCACTTCCTATACCAGACTGGTTAAAATATTTCCCACCAAGAATGTAATATAAATGGTCCAGCCTCTGTGGAGAGCAGTTTGAACAACTCTCACAAGGCTAGACATGGACCTTCCATATGACTCAGTAATTCCTCTCCTGAGGATATACCCCAAGGACTCCATAACACCCAACCAAAAAGAGGTGTGTACACCTATGTTCATAGCAGCACAATTTGTAATAGGTAAAACCTGGAAGCAACCCAGGTGCCCAACAATAGATGAGTGGCTGAGAAAACTGTGGTATACATACACAATGGAATACTACACAACTATTAAGAACAATGAACCCACCTTCTCTGACCCATCTTGGATGGAGCTAGAAGGAATTATGTTAAGTGAGCAACATCAGAAAGATAAAGATGACTATGTATGATCCTACTCATAAACAGAAGTTCAGAAAGAAAAACAGAAAAGGAAACTCAAAGCAGTTCTGACTAAATTTGTAGTAGGGCACCAAAGTTAAAACCCTGGATGGAGGGTGTGGGTGGATGTTCAGCTTTATGGAGGGGTGGGGGGGTATAATCTTTCGGTGTTGGGAATGGTGTTTATGTACATTCCTATCAATTTGTAGTCATATAAATCACTATTTAATTAATATGAGGGGAAAAATTGATTGAACATCTCAAAATTTTTAAAGCAGACTGTTTTTTTAATACATAGGTTGAGTCGTTGATATCTTGACTCTCTTAAAAGCTTAGTCCAAGGAGAACAAAAGCAACCAGTGACATAGCTATATGCAAATAATGTCAAAATATAAAATAAGGTGAGGGTGTGTATGACAGAAAATCCTAACAATTCTTCACAGTTAACCCAACTTCCAAACATTGTGATTATTGCAATATCTATTGTCTTCTTAAGCCCTTCTTCTTCTTCTAGTGTTTGCCCTTCTTCCGTAGCCAGTCAACAGCTTCAGGTTGAGCCTGATGTAAAGTTTCGAGACCTCCTTTGAATCTGGAGACGTGGCAGTCGTTGACTATGTGGGTCATAGTCTGTCTGTAGCCGCAGGGGCATTTCGGGTCGTCTCTGGCTCCCCAGCGATGGAACATAGCGGCGCACCGGCCATGGCCTGTTCGATAGCGATTGAGGAGGGCCCAATCATAACGTGCTAGGTCAAAGCCGGGTTGACACTTGCAGGGGTCTGTGATGAGGTGTTTGTTCTTTACCTCAGCTGACTGCCAACTCTGTTTCCAAGAGTCTGGAACAGAGAAGTTCAGTGTAGGCGTAGGGGACCAGACTGGGTGACGAGACATCAAGCATTGGACAGGGTGGGCGAAGATATCCGCGTATATTGGCAGGTCCGGTCGAGCGTAGACATGGGAAATGAACTTAGATGATGCCGCATCCCGACGAATATCTGGTGGGGCGATGTTGCTAGGAACTGGCAGCCATGGAACCGGGGTGGAACGGATGGTTCCAGAAATTATCCTCATGGAGGAATATAATTTGGAATCGACCAAGTGGACATGGGGGCTACGGAACCATACTGGGGCACAGTATTCTGCAGTAGAATAGCATAATGCCAGAGAGGATGATCGTAGTGTGGAAGCGCTCGCGCCCCATGAGGAGCTGGCCAGTCTTGCAATGATGTTATTCCTCGTGCCCACCTTTGCTGCAGTTTTTATGAGATGTTTGTGAAATGACAGAGTGCGATCGAGAGTAATGCCAACTGAGCCCCACCCCAGAGGTTCCAGGAATAGGAGAAACATAGGCTCTATAGAGGAAGCGGGAGATTCCTGTTGTCTTAAGCTCTGGGGTGGGGCTAACTTCCCTGAATGATTCTCTCAAGTTAGGCCCAATGTTATTGCATTCCAACCTAATCAATACAATGAGTACCATGTCAGCATGCTTCACCTCAGACTGTGTACAGAGACATCAGGCAAGGAATGCCAACCCTTCACCCTCATCACTCAGGTGAGAACTTTCCTTTCATGGTATTCTCTAATTCCATACCAGGAGGTTCACTTCCTAACAAAGTCCCAAAATCTAGATATAGGCCAGGTCCCCTAAGATAGAGCATATGTTCACATGTATCCATAAATTAGGGCAAAATATATATCTGAAAGCAAAAAGACAAAATGGTCTGTAGTGAGTCAGTATCAAGTTCATAATGAAGTAGTGTCCACTTAGACCTAGATACCCTCCTCACCTACTTCCTATTACACTTCTCTCACTCACTGCAAAGCTAACCTTATCAAAGAAAGGACTGCAAAAGCTGAATAAGGGCAAGAGACTGGCATACTTTAACAATGACTCTTTAGGCCATTCCACCAGCTCGGGCCCTAATCAGGGAGTCCTGAGATTCACAAACAGAGTTGATGGGACTAGAATTCAAATAAATCCCTCTCTCCATTGTTACAGGTCATTTCTATCAGGAGCAGCAAAACAGATATCTTTGTGGGCCCCCATAGGACTTTGTCCTCAACCTGGATCAACAATGGTAGAGAATGTTCCATCCTCCCAAGGGAGGATGGACAACATACTCTGTGCTACACCTGAGGAAGACGGGTCGATACTGGGGCAGCATGGAATGATCCTACCCATGACCATGGAATGTGAGCTCAGATTTAGAGGGATGTAGAGGTCATACAGGCTCCTAAGCTAATTATGGACCCAAGATCACATCAAATCGATGGATTTTATAGTAATATTTATACCCCTTTCCCATATTAGGGAGCTACTCTCTTCCCTGATCCAGCTTTCTGGTCCTTTTCTCAGCCATGACATCATCTCCACAGACAATAATTAGGATCCACCTGCATAAAAGATTTCAGGCTCAGGCAAAAAAAAAAAAAAAAACACATAGCTATAGGCCCTTTGAAATATAACTAAAATACGCCTACTAGCTATCTACAAAATAGAACATCCCTCCCCCCCAACTCTTTGCTTGCACTATTTCGGCCTTTAGGTCCATGATTGTTCAACACTTTGTTTGGCTTTGCATATTAACTCTCTTTTCAGCCACCAGGTTCCAGATGCTAGCAGGATGTGACCAGACTTCCCAGGACAGACAACCCCAAAATGTGCCTTGAAGCTCTACTTCCCCAGAGCCCTCCCCCACTAAGGAAAGGGAGAGGCAGGCTGGGAGTATGGATTGGCCTGTCAACGCCTATGTTCAGCAGGGAAGCAATTATAGAAGCTAGACCTTCCACCTTCTGCATCCCACAATGATCTTGGGTCCATACTCCCAGAGGGTTAAAGAATAGGAAAGCTATCATTGGAGGGGATGGTATATGGAGGTCTGGTTGTGGGAATTGTGTGAAGCTGTACCCCTCTTATCCTATGGTTTTGTCAATATTTCCTTTTTAATAATAAAAAATAAAAAAATAATAAAACTAACCCCCCCATAAAAAGTATTTCCCACCAGATAAACTTCATTAATAAAATTCATGACTGATTGTAACATTTCCAGCTATGTATTAATTTGATCTTATTTGAACTTCTTGTTGCAAATTCTATATTTTAAATATGGGTTGTTCATATGGTAGTTTTTTTATGACCACAACTTATTTCTCCATATTTACTGAACTTTTACAATTATCATAAGATGATATCAAAGAAAATATAATTAAGGTAAGGGTGATAGATCAGCTTTAGTAAGGAGAAAAAGTGAAGGAGAAGAACATAGAAGAATAAAGAGGAGATGAAAATTTTATTTGCATATTCACCAAAGAAGAAATCCAAAAGCCCAACAGACATATAAAAAATGTTCCAATTCATTTATTGTCAAAGAAATTAAAATAAAACCAAAATGGGATACCACTTCACCCCTGTAAGTATGTCATACAACATAGAAGAATAATAACAAGTGCTGGAGAGGTTGTGGATACAAAGGAACACTCCTAAACTGCTGTTAGGAATGTAAATTGGTTTAACCTCTGTGGAGAGCAGTCTAGAGAAGAGAACTCTCAAAATGCTAGAAATGAACCTACCAAATGACCCAGAAATGCCCCTTCTGGGGATATATCCTAAGGCACCAAAGTTATCCATCCAAAAAGATCTGTGTATACCTATGTCCATAGCAGTAAATTTGTAATAGCCCAAACCTGAAAGCAACCTACAAGTCCAACTACAGATGAGTGGCTAAGAAAGTTGTAGTTTATATGCATAATGGAATACTAATCAATTATTAAGAATTATTAATTCACCTTTTCTACCTTATCTTGGCTGGAGTTTAAAGATATAACGTTAAATGAGATAAGCCAGAAAGAGAAGGATAAATATGGAATGATCTCACTTATGGTCAGAAGCTGAGAAATAAGACCAAAAAGGGAAACATAAAGCAGAAGGTAGAGTGGGTTTTGTGTACTGGGGGTGAGCAGATGTTCTCAGGTCCTGATACAAAATTATGGAGGAGGACCTAGGCTGGAGATGAGACTTTTGCAGAAAACTAAGAAACTTTACACATATATCAACAACTGTATTTACTGTAAAGCAATACCCCCCATTAAAACACTGCAATAAAAATTTGAAAAACTTTATATGCTAATTTTCTTCTTGTTCCATTTTTTTCTACTTCTAATATCCTTCCTCCCAAATCCCTAGATTTACTTTTCAAGCTATTAATTTTTGATAATGCATATATTTACATAATTCCCCTTAAATATAGGTTATATTTTTAACTAATCAATAACATTATTTTGCATATTTTACATTGAAAATGGCATCTTACAATTGCTAAGTGGGGCATACTCTTTACTAGTGATGTTGGAGAACTCAACATTTCTAGGGCAGTGACTGAAACATGCTGCTATTTATAATTAATTACGAAAGAGACTAATCTTATGGAGAAGTAGAAAACAAGTGGAGGATGGATATTAAAGAAATCCGAATGTTCATCAGCTCAAATGTGGTGATAAAAAGCATGGTCATAGCCATACTAACTCATACATTTAACTTGCAATTATTCAGGCTTGTCTAATCCAGGATTTTTACTATCACAGTTGTATATAACATTTTCTGTATGTGACCTAGAAATGTAAACTTGAGAAAAAATGCTAAACTAGCAAAATAGCTCACTTGGACAGTGCACTGCTTTGCCATTTGTGCAGCCCAATCTTCATGGCTTTGAAGGAAACATTGGTGCTTTGGTCTTTTTCATCTTCTTTCTCTGTGTCTGTCTCTCTATCAAAAAGAAAAAAAAAAACCTGTTACATTTGAACAATTTCAAATAGAACAGTTAGAAATAAAATGCCACATATATTTTCTTTATAGACATGGAAATGTCACAGTGTACCGCATGCAACTGATGCACTCAGACAATATATAGGTGCTTTTGTGCTAGTACTGCATTCAGTACCAGTTCTATATAGGCTTCACTAGAATCATGCAAATGTAAGTTTCTCTATAGCTGGAGCTGGCTCTTTTTACTTATCACTCCCTTCCCTAATGCTGACATGTGGGACACAAAGGAACCCTTACATATTGTTGACATGTGGGAGACAAACGAACCTTTACATATTGTTCCCACATATCAAGTCACTGAAGGGGGCAGACATTAAATTTCTTGTGGTTAAATAATTGGTAGAAGAAAAATCAAAGCTGCAAGATTTATTCTTCCCCAATCTTCTTCCTTACCGTTAGATAAAAAAAATCACCGATTTCATATAATTAATGAATCAAGAACAAAAGTTTACTGAATGAGAATTTTTATCACCATTTTTTTAATATTTATTTTATTTATTAATTCCCTTTTGTTGCCCTTGTTGTTTTATTGTTGTAGTTATTATTGTTGTTGTCGTTGTTGGATAGGACAGGGAGAAATGGAGAGAGGAGGGGAAGACAGAGTGGAGGAGAGAAAGATAGACACCTGCAGACCTGCTTCACCGCCTGTGAAGCGACTCCCCTACAGGTGGGGAGCCGGGGTTCGAACCGGGATCCTTATGTGGGTCCTTGTGCTTTGCGCCACCTGCGCTTAACCCGCTGTGCTACAGCCCGACTCCCTAAATGAGAACTTTTAGACTCTCCTCCTTCCTTCCATTATTAACTTTGCCCTGCTTTCTAACACAGGATTCCATTTCCTTTAAACATCACTTATATCTGTGTCCCTTTTCCCCTTACTTTAATATTTTTTGCTCTTTATCTTCCCCTTTTTCTTTTCTTTTTTTTTTTTTACTCTCCCTCCTTCTTTTCTTTCTTTCATAGAGCCAAGGGAGAGAGAGAGACCAAGAAACCAAGAGACCACAAAGTCAAAGCTCCTTTCAATAAAGCAGAAGTGATACTTAAACATGGGCAAAGTAGATGTTATCCAAGTGAACTATATTGCTGATCTTTATATCCTTGGTTCACCAGAAATCAAAAACTAAGAGAGAAATATTACCCCATAAAGTCAGTATTATTAATACATAATTAAATGTTGCATGTATTTGATTAGACTATGAAAATGTTTTGTAACAGACTATTGGGAATGATACAATTTTTTGTTCAATAAAACTATGAAAGTATAAGTGAAAGACAGGATCAGTATTTTAAGAACATAAATATTATGACTAGATTTAAAATCCTATTTAATATAATATATTCTGTCTTCAGGTACCTGTGATATATTAGGGTATTTGGAAAACTTGATTCTTTTGGCAGTTAACTACAAAACACTTAAAAAATTTAATGAAACAATTAAGAAACAATGAAATTAATTATGGAGATGACTTATCAAGGGAAAATTAAATGGTATAAATCAAAAAGGAATCCATAAACCTATTTACTATGTAACTACTGAATGCCAATGTATACATAACTAAATTAATTCAGAGTAGAAATTCAGTTTCAAAGATGAATAACTGTTTACCATTTCTACACATTTCTTCCAAAAGACCACATACAGTTAATTCCAGGCGTGGAACAACAAGTTTTATTTTTCATGTTTGACAATACTATAAATATTCATATCCACACATCTGTCAAAAACACCATTGAAGGTATTTAAACCACAAAGGAGGAACAATTCCTTGAGTGGTCCTTGAAGAAATCATACTACATGTTCCATCTGATTGTTCTAGCACTTAAGCTAAAATTCCTGACCTTCAATAAATAAATAGTTTCTACCTAATGAATAATAGAGAAGAACAAAAACATTCATTTTTATAAAACAAAAAAAATGTTATTTTGCCTTTCTTATTAGGGACTCTTTTTGAGTGCACATTTTGATATGACTTTTTTTATAATTCAGATTTTTGCTTTGTTTTTAAACCATTTTTAAATGTCAAGGTTTTTTGTTGCTGGGTTCTTTTCCTTTTCCTTTCCTTGTTTCCCTTTTTTTATTTCTACATTTAGCAAAAAAAAAAAAAAAAAACCTTATTATAAAAACTTCTCTATGTAGTTAAAACATCCTGAACATTTAGAATGAGCAGTCTGAGATATACAGACATATCTCCTGCTTCCAATCCAATCCCATCACAAATCTATGTAAATGCATGAGCATATAGACAACAACTACCCTGAAGCAGATAGAAAAAGCACTGCTGGGTAGTGGGATAGCATATTGGTTATGCAAAGAGACTTTGAGGCTCTCAAGTCTCAGGTTCAATCCCCCACACCACCATAAGCAAGAGCTGAGCAGTACTCTGTTAAAAAAAAAGTGCCTATTCCTGCTATAAAATCATGTAAACTATATTTATTTATTTATTATACCTCCATGTAGAAAAATCACTACCTATTATTTTATAAAATTGTGTAAACTATATTTAATTATTTATTTAGCCTCCAGGTTTTATCACCAGGGCTCAGTGCCTGAAGCATGAATCTACTGCTCCTGGAGGCCATTTTTTTTCCCCATTTTATTGGATAGGACAGGAAGAAATTGAGAGGGGAAGGGCATACAGAGTGGGGAAAGAAAGATACCTGAAGGCTTGCTTCACCATTTGTGAAGTGACCTCCCTGCAGGTAGGGGAGCAGGAGGCTCAAACTCAGCTTCTTGTGTGGGTCCTTGCGCTTCATACTATGTACGCTTAATCCAGTGCACCACTGTCTGACCCCTATAAACTACATTTCTTTTTTTTTCTTTTTTTATCCTTTTTTATTATTATTATTAGCTTTACTTATTGGATAGAGACAGCCAGAAATAGAGCAGGAGAGGGTAAGAGAGAGGAAGAGAGACAGTGAGACACCTGCAGCACAACTTCACCACTTGCAAAGTTTTCCCCTGCTGGTGGGGACCGGGGGCTTGAACCTGGGTCCCTGCACATTGTAACATGTGTGCTCAACCAGGTGCACCACCACCCAGCCCCTAAACTACATTTCTAATTTAAAAATAATAGTAGTCCAACAAGTTCTACCACCTGATCTTTCATTGATATATATATTTTTTAATTATTTTCCTAAATTCATCAATCATGATTAGTTTTCAGAGTGGTTGAGTCAAACAATCAGCTGTTCTAAATAAAGCATTTAAGGCCTTAAGGATAAAAAAAAAAAAAAAAAAGGTTCATGGCCACGCAGCTAGTTAGACAAGATTGTCTGCTATGGTTCCATTCTTAAATATAAGAAATGTTTCCCACTGAAACATCTGGAGCTTCTTTTTTTTAATGGTATTTAAATTATATGTCTGCATCTAGGAGTCTTTGAATCAAAGTCTTAAAACCAAACATGATTTGTAAAGAGCTCATGATTACAAGATCAAAAAGACTACATTAATATGACATCAGCTCATTAATTTGTACCTTCGTTCCTGCCCTCCTGCAATTTAGAAATAGCTCCACTGATTATGGCAAGGTTTTCTTCCTTTTGGGAAAAAAAAGTAGTATAATTGAATTTTTCAGTGTTATCTGTGATGAACATTTAGAAGTTTAGAGTCAAATCTTATCTAGTAAATGTTTTTAATTCATCTGTGCAAAACTGGAGAACACAGAGCTGAGTAGTAATATGAAATGAGTTAGATGCTGTATATTTCAAAAATGACTAACAATTATTTCAGGGAAATTGTGTGTTCATCTTTGATGATTAATTTTTTATTTAGACTTGCTTGAACTTCTCTAGTCTTTGTGAGAACTCAGCATTCATATAAACAAATATGCCCAAATATCTATAATTCTAGACAGTTACAAATTTATCTGTTTTGCAAATTAACAGTTAGCTCTATCAGTAAATCTTATCAACCCAGACTGCATAGAGAGCACTTAAGATCTTAAATAGCTTTATGATAGAAGGATTTTTGTTGTTGTAAAATGACTGATTTTATATCTATAAAAGGAATATATCAAAATTATTATCTTATGTGGGTCAGGGAATTTTGAAGCTTTGCTATTTTCTCATTTTTTGTTACTTTACTTTCATTTCATGACATTTTTTTTCTTAAAATTGTACTAGTGCAATTGTTTTCTCTTGGCTCTTGACTAGTTTTTCCTTATATATCTATTTCTTGTTTGAAATGTATTTATTCCTGGAGACTTTTACTAACTTTACATAAAGGATTCCCATATTTCTCTGTCCAATTTCTTTGTAAAATGGAAAAGTGATAGTGATAACCTTTCTAGTCTTTTCTTGTGTTATTAGCAGTATGCTTATCTGTCACGTATACTCCTACTAGTTAGGCTCATATCATATATGTAAATATGAGTTGAAGATTTGAGCATCTACTGGACTGAATATTACACCAAATGCCCTAAAAGGAGGAGGAAGTATGTATTTTCACTTGCAAGGGGATAAAATAGAGTTTAAAATGGTGAAAGGACTTTTTTAAAATTTTTGATTTATAAAATGGAAATATTGACGAGACCATAGGATAAGAGGGGTAAAACAAAACAAATAAATTCCACCACCAGAACTCCGTAAAGCAAATGATTAGAGGTCTTGGAGCTGAAAGGACTTTTCTTAACTCTACTTTTAAATTTGTGCTTTTAAAAAAGATAATGCTATATCTTTTGGATAAATTGGATGGAACGGGAGGTGATTGATATGATTAAAATAAGTAATATGATGAAAGGCAATTACTAGATGATTTGCTCATGGTGACATACAGATAATTAAAGTACAAGAATTTGCAAAAAAAAAAATAACTAAACTGTTTCTGAGTATGTGAGCACAGTGGTCTTTGAATGGGGGTTGGTGCACAAAATTTTGGTGGATGATGTATTCAATTATAAGCTTATAATTTCCTACTCCTCCTCCTCTTCCTCAATCTTCTTCTCCTTCATCTCCCCCTCTTTCTTGATAGAGAATAAAACTAACCATAGCATCAAAGCTTCCTTTCATTCGTTGGGGGCTGGGATAGAACTTGGTTCATGTACATGGCAGAGCAGCACACTCGCCAAGCAAGCTATTTTTCTGGGCCTACCCTGTAATCTAATAATCATGTAAACCACTAATATATGTCTAATAAAAACAAAAAGTGCCAAGATATTAAATTTTATATTAAATATCAAACTATCCTTTTGCTCTAAAAAATGAGGTATTTGACACATAATAACATAGGAACATATAATGTAGTGTACTCTTACCAGTGTTCATATTAGAGATAGGTTTAGTTGATTTAAGACACAAAATCTGAGTGACTAGGAGGTGCAAAAGTAAATAAGGCATTGGACTGTCTGAGCAGCATAGGATCCTGAATTTGATTGTGGTACTGTATATGCCAGAGTGATGCTTGGGTTCTTGGTAGCTCTCAATCACCAACATTCTAATTAATAGATAAATCAATCTTAAAAAAAAACCCACTAGAAATAGATCATATTATTACCCCTATCTCATAAATAGAGATGATACACAGAGTGGAAAAGTAGTTTAAAATTGCCCTGGCCATGTACTTGTTAGGTGGCAAAGCTCAAGAATTTATTTACTTAGTTTATATTTTGCCTCTCTCAAGACATGAAAGAAACAAAATAAAAGTTTTAGATTATAAATACCAAGGTTCTCTTATAATTCAGACCTTTTCCATTTCTTAATGTGCATATGAGCTCAGAATAGGGAAACCACAAAATATAAAGGTATACTTTAGAAGTTTTGTCAGCAGAGATGCTACCATTCCTAGGTCCAGAAAGATGGCTAGGAGAAATGTTTAAAGGAGTTTAATAAACCCAAGAAATTATACTTGAAGGGGCAGCATAAAGAATTACCCACTTGAGAGACTGATTAGCCTATGAGGACCAAGTAGTGGTGTTCCGTAGAGCACACGTTACAGTGTACAGATTTGAGTTCAAGTCCCTACACCAGTCTCCAGATCCTAGGACCAAGCTTCTTAAGAAGTAGAACCTCACATTTCCACTATAGAGCCTATATTTCTCCCAGTCCTGGAACCTTAGGGTGGGGCCCACTTTTCTGCATGCTGCTCTCAATTCAAATCAAGTAATATTGCATCCCCGGATTGCAACCTAATGAACACAAGGAGTGCCACCCCAGCATGCTTCACTTTAGACTGTGACCAGACACTTCAGGTGTGGAATGACAACCCTTCAGCTTCATCACTCGGGTGAGACCTTTCCTTTTATAGTATTCTCTAATTCCATTCCAGGTGTTCCACTCCCCAATAAAATCCCCAAACCTAGATATAGCCCAGGTCCCCTGAGATAGAACATAGGTTCACCCGTGCCCATAAACTAGGGGAAAAATATATACCTGAAAGCAGAAGTACACAAGAGCATGCAGGGAATACCCCCCAACACTTCATCTGCACTATTCCAGTCTTTAGGTCCATGATTGTTCAACAATTTTTTTGGCTTTGTATGTTAACTCTCTTTTCAGCCACCAGGTTCCGGATGCCAGCTAGATGCTGACCAGACTTCCCTGGACAGATGACCCCATCAATGTGTACTGGAGCTCCACTTCCTCAGAGCCCCACCCTACTAGGGAAAGAGAGAGACAGGCTGGGAGTATGGATCGACCAGTCAACCCCCATGTTCAGTGGGGAAGCAATTACAGAAGCCAGACCTTCCACCCTCTGCAACCCACAAGGACCCTGGATCGATACTCCCAGATGGATAGAGAATGGGAAGGCTATCAGGGGAGGGGCTGGGATATGGAGATCAGGTTATGGGAATTGTGTGGAATTATACCCCTCTTATTCTATGGTTTTGTTAATGTCTCCTTTCTTAAATTAAAAAAAAAAAGTAGAGAAGTGATGCATGTGAGTGGCTCTTTGTCACCCCTTTCTGTTTCTCTATCACAAAAAAAAAAAGAAAGAAAGAAAGAAGAGAAAAGAAGAGAAGAGAAAAGAAAAGAAAAGAAAAGAAAAGAAAAGAAAAGAAAAGAAAAGAAAAGAAAAGAAAAGAAAAGAAAAGAAAGAAAAAGAGTCCATCGAATATGGTAGTGTTGGGAACACAGCTCACAGTGAGAATAATGGACTTTGGGACATTAATTAGCATACAGCCTGAGGAGCATAAAAGAGGATTATGCAAACTCACAAGGGATTGTGGCTGTGTAGAAAGTTATTTAAGTGCTTGTCTACCAGATTTGACTCCCTGTTCCAGTTTCTGTAGTTCTTGTTCTCAGTTCCTGTGGTTCCTGCCTTTTCTTCTCGGGTTCCACCATGCTGCTTCCCCACGATGGACCCTGAGCACATGTAGCCCAGCACTCATAACTAGTCTGTTCCTGCTCAGTTCCAGCTAGAACTGTTCCTGTAAACTCTCTTTCTCCATATGACTCACCATGCCACTTCTGCCTGTCCCACCTGGACCTGAATTTATACAGCCAAGCACTGGTAGATTTAGTTTAATGACTCATGGCTCTCTGCCTTCATGACTAGCCTATCTTTGCCCCTTTGCCTATTTTGCTACGCTTAAATAACTGCAATGTAATAAATTCCTTATTAAACCCCCGACTAAGTCACTTGAAAGTTTTTATTTTTTAATTACTATAGAGTCATAGTGCAGGTACCAAGGCACAGCTAATAGCCCTAGTGGTAAAAGAGAGAGACACTACTCAATTTAAGATAATCTCATGGGAAGGAAGACAGCAGAACAGATAACCTTTTTTTTCTTTTAAATGGATTACACAAAAGTAGATCTTGAAACTAAGATTCACATATAATTGATTTTGGGGGGGAGTCGGGCAGTAGCGCAGCGGGTTAAGCGCAGGTGGCACAAAGCACAAGGACCTGCGTAAGGATCCGGGTTTGAGCCCCTGGCTCCCCACCTGCAGGGGCATCCTTTCACAGGTGGTGAAGCAGTTCTACAGGTGTCTCTCTTTCTCTCCCCCTCTCTGTCTTCCTCTCCTCTCTCCATTTGTCTCTGTCCTAACCAACAACGACATCAATAACAACAACAATAATAACTACAACAAAACAACAAGGGCAACAAAAGGTAATAAATAAATAAAAATTATAAGAAAAGTGTAACTAACTTTTTAATAATATGCTCCCAGTATTGGAGCAGAGAAAATAAGTCAAAGAAGAAAACAATTTCAGGCAAAGTTCCAGCTTGAAAATGACCCTATAGAGAAAAACAAGGTTTAAACTATGCCTCAAAGTCTGTGTTGTCTCAAGATAAAACAACCGAGCTTCCATACTTTGATAGTCATCAGTTCGGAGTCAACCAGATGTATAATACATAAGACATCCCTTACTTTGCTGCATATGATTGTATTAGTTTGTCTGCCATAACAAAATCCCACATGCTAAATGACTTAATAGATATTTGCTTTTACAGCATTGTGGAGATTAGAAATCCAAAAAAGCAAAGAGGTAGACTCAGCTTCTTATGGAGCGTATCTCCTTAGCTTGCAGATTTTTGCCTTCTTGCTGTATAGTTACGTAGTCTTTGTGTGTCCAGTTTTCTTCTTTATGTAAGGATGTCATTGAAATTGAATTAGGACCATTCTCAGAGAATTTATTTTAAATTAAGCATCTATAAATTATTAAAGTCTTAAATACTAGGCATTATAAGCTTTAATATATCAATATGGGAAGTAATAATTAAACTTATAGTATGAGTCAGGTAGTCCTATTAACCCTGAAGCTATCCTTCAAAGAATGTCATAGATGTTGTCCTTTAAATGCAAAAGGATGTATAAAATGAGAACAGATATATATACATAAAATGGTGAAAGACTGTTAAATTTGGGCAGAGATCATAAATAGTTGTTATACTCGATTTAAATTATTATTTTTTATTTAAGTAAGTATTAATTAACAAAACCATAGGGTAGGAGGGGTACAATTCCACTCAATTCCCACCACCCATTCTCCATATCCCACCCCCTCCCCTGATAGCTTTCCCATTCTCTATCCCTCTGGGAGCATGGACCCAGGGTCATTGTGGGTTGCAGAAGGTAGAAGGTCTGGCTTCTGTAATTGCTTCCCCGCTGAACATGGGCGTTGACTGGTCGGTCCATACTCCCAGTCTGCCTCTCTCTTTCCCTAGTAGGGTGGGTCTCTGGGGAAGTGGAGCTCCATTACACATTGGTAGGGTCTTCAGTCCAGGGAAGCCTGGCCAGCATCCTGATGGCATCTGGAACCTGGTGACTGAAAAGAGAGTTAACATAGGAAGCCAAACAAGTTGTTGAGCAATCATGGACCCAAAGCCTAGAATAGTGGAGAGGAAGTGTTAGGGGGATACTCACTGCAAACTCTAGTGTACTTCTGCTTTCAGGTATATATTTTGCAGTAGTTTATGGATACGTGTGAACATATGCTCTCTCTCACAGAAACTGGTGTATATCTAGGTTTTGGGACTTTGTTAGAAAGTGAACCACCTGAGATGAAATTAGAGTATACTATGAAAGGAAAGGTCTCACCCAAGTAATGAAGCTGAAGGGTTGTCATTCCACATGTGAAGTCTCTGGACACAGTCTGAAGTGAAGCATGTTGAGGTGGCAATCGTTGTGTTGGTTAGGTTGTGATCAGCAGATGCAATATTATTTGATATGGATTGGGAGAGGCATACGGGAAAGTGGGCCCTATCCAAGGGTTCCAGGACTGGGGGAAGTAGAGGCTCTATAGTGGAGATGTAAGGTTCCTGCTACCTTAGGGTTCAGAAGACAATCGATAGTTAATGTTATCATCACATTATTTGATAATTGGGTTAACTTTGAAAAGTCCTTTTGTTATGGTTTGCTGTACAGTACCCAGTATCTTGTATATACCTGTGCTATTGGTTGCTTCTGATCTACTTGGTCTAGGCCTCTGTGGAGAACAGTCTGAAAAACTCTCAGAAGGCTAGACATGGACCTTCCATATAATCCAGTAACTCCTCTCCTGGGGTTATACCCCAAGGACTCCATAACACCCAACCAAAAAGAGGTGTGTACTCCTATGTCCATAGCAGTACAATTCATAATAGCTAAAACCTGGAAGCAACCCAGGTGCCCAACAACAGATGAGCGGCTGAGAAAACTGTGGTATATATACATAATGGAATACTATGCAGCTATCAAGAACAATGAACCCACCTTCTCTGACCCATCTTGGACGGAGCTAGAAGGTATTATGTTAAGTGAGCTAAGTCAGAAAGATAAAGATGAGTATGGGATGATCCCACTCATCAACAGAAGTTGAGTAAGAAGATCTGAAAGAGAAACTAAAAGCAGGACCTACCAAATTGTAAGTAGGGCACCAAAGTAATAACCCTGAGGTGAAGGGTAGACATGCAGCTTCCTGGGACAGTGGGGGGTGGGAGTGGGTGGGAAGGATGGGTCACAGTCTTTTGGTGGTGGGAATGGTGTTTATGTACACTCCTAGTAAAATGTAGTCATATACATCACTAGTTAATTAATACGAGAGGGGGAAAATTAATTGTATGTCTCGCAGTTTTTCAAAACACAACCTGAATCTTTTCTCAATATATGCAGTGTAATTGATATGCACACTGGATTTAAATTCTAACACTAAATACTTAGAAGGAGAACAGAACCTGATCTTTTGTTAGAGCCCCCCCAATGATAGAAACAACCCACATAAATGTCCTCTTGGGAAAAGAAGATAAATAAAGAGACTAAAAGTTATATTTTATATAAATGAACCTTTTATAAGAAAGAAGCAGAAGTGAAAAATGAAAAGCGCCTAGTAGGAATAAATAAAATTACCAGGGGGTTGGAGAAAGTGATAATGTATTCAGTGCCCCCACTGATTATCTAAGAGTTCTTAGATGTATCAGTTAGCTGACCCTTGACTCCAATTTTGAGATGATAAAATTCAGGCCCAAAGACCTATACTACCTTTGACTTTTAAAAGGTTCTGATGTCAGGAAGCCCATGATTTGCATTCTGCCACTATTATTTGCAAGAATTATTTACATATGAAAAGTTTTAGCAGTTGATATGATTGTAGCTATTAGGCAATACAATTGGAATTCAAAGGACTCTAGAGAGAAAAAGCTAGTTTGTTCTAGTTGCAAGAGAACGTAAAGACAGTATGAATGTACTTCTAGCACCTATCAACTAAAGTTTTCAAAGAGAGAGCACTATGCAATTGTTCAAGTAATGCTCTCATTTTCCCTTTTGTATCTTAGAAATATTTACCTCTGGAAATATTTTGAAATATTTGAAATATTTACCTAGGGAAAAGAAGTGACAGTTACATAATCAAGTAACTGAAATGCTAATTGTTATATTCTGGAAGACAGTAGCATACCAAGGTAAAATGAAATTATTTGAAGGATATTTCTACAACTCTAAATGAACTTATACTCTCAGGTTTCAAGGAACTCCTCTAGCACTCCAATGCAATGCTTGGCACATATTCATTAAGTATAAGCTTGATAAATAAAATTTTCCGGGAGTCGAGCTGGAGCACAGCGGGTTAAGCGCAGGTGGCGCAAAGCACAAGGACCGGCATAAGGATCCTGGTTCGAGCCCCGGCTCCCCTCCTGCAGGGGAGTCGCTTCACAGGCTGTGAAGCAGGTCTGCAGGTGTCTATCTTTCTCTCCTCCTCTCTGTCTTCCCCTCCTCTCTCCATTTCTCTCTGTCCTATCCAACAACGACAATAACAATAATAACTACAACAATAAAACAACAAGGGCAACAAAGGGAATAAATAAAATAAATATTTAAATAAAAGTTAAAAAAATTAAAAAATAATAATAATAATAAATTCCACATTGTAACTGCAGATAATATGATTTAATTCCATGAATACCAGTTTTCTGGACAGAAATTTTAAGAGCAATGTACTCTTTAGAGTTTTCTTGCAAAAATTAAATCTGGTCATATATATTAATTTTTCCAAACTTGTAATGGTTATGTCAAAAAGAAGATTAGAACAACACTTAGGTGAAAACAGAAACATCATCCTAAATCCTCTTATGGGTCTCTACACGTCCTTGCCCTCAATGCTGAACAGCAATGGTAGGGACTGTTCCACTCTCAGAAGGGAGACTGGATAAACCTACTATGACATTCTAGAAAGACTGGTCCTGAAATGAGTGCAGCCTAGAATATTCCCACAGACTGCAAGCTCAAACTGAGAGGGATGCAGACATTTTAGAGATGTCTGTGCTAAATATGAATGTATTTGGGCTCTAGGTCAAATAGATGGGTTTACAGTTAGCAGTGTTTATATACTTTCCTCATATTTGGGAGCTATTCTCAGCCCTAACCCAGCTTTCTAGGCCTCAACTCTGATGCAATCTTCTCAGACAATGCTTTTAGTCCACCTGTATGTTAACTATCCACTCAGTCAAAAGTTAGTAAAGTCATGGACCCTTTGGAACATATCTAAAACAGACTTCCTAGTTTTTCCCCATATGAAGACTCCTAGTTTCATCTTCTTTATTTTTACCTTTAGTTTCTTGTTTATTAAACAATTTGTCCTGCTATATTATACCTTACCACTTTTCAGCCACCAAATTGTAAACAGGCTAACATGATGCCATCCTGACTTCCCTGAGTAGATGCTCTCACTATTGTGTCTTGGAATCTCACCTTTCCAGAGCCCTACCAAACTAGTAAAAGAGAAAGCCAGGCTGGGAGTATGGATCAACCTGTCAATGTCCACATTCAGTGGCGAAGCAATTACAAAAGCCAGACCTTCCACCTTCTGCACCCCATAATGACCTAGGGTCCATACTCTCAGAGGGTTAAAGAATAGGAAAGTTATTGGGGGGGGGGGGATGGGATACAGAGTCCTAATGGTGGGGGAATGTGTGAAATTGTACCCCTTTTATTCTATGGTCTTGTCAGTGACTTATTTTTATAAATAAAAATTAAATATATATATATATATATATATATAGAGAGAGAGAGAGAGAGAGAAAGAATCAACACAGTATTAAAAATAATAGTAACAGTATGAGAAATAGAGACTCATATTATTTCATTTGTACTATGTCCTTAATTGAACTTTATTTATTTATTTATTTTTCAAAGTGCTCAAAGTCCCTGCTTTTTTTTTTTAAGTATTTTTATTTGTTTTATTTTTGAGAGAGATGCAGAGAGAGAAAGACCAGAGCACTGCTAAGCTCTGGCTTATGGTGGTGCAGGGGATTGAACCTGAGACTAAGGAGCCTCAGGCATGAGAGTCTGTTTGCATAACCATTATGCTATTTCCCCTGCCCCTTAATTGAACTTTAATCTATTAGGAGAAACAAAGATTCTGTGCTTGACCAATCTTTAGTGAACCATCTTCTAAACCCAACTATGGATTCTGTTATAAAATTCAATGTTAGCAACAGCCCTGCTAAGAATGTCAATAATATTCCATTCTTCATATCTTGTTCTCCTTTATATCTGATTGAAATTGTACTTCTGTATAGTGGACTGCCTTCAGTAAGAGTTCTTGGTCAGTTTAGTCAAAATTCTAATGAATTTTATATTTTTTCCTAGAAATTTTCTATTGACCCAGTGTCTATAGCTATAAATTCCTATTGCTGTTGTATTTAAAATGGAATTTAAGTTTATACTTAGGTCACTTTTTCTCTATTATAATAGTCTTGAATACTGTTTATTTATATGGCCTTAAATTCTGTCTTGTTTCTTTAACAGTTATGGGCATTATAAAATGATGTGATCCAAAAATGGGGTGTTGTTTTGCTATTTGTGTGTGTATGTGTTTTTCATTCCTTTTATTTATTTATTTATTTGTTTGCCTCTAGGGTTATTGCTGGGGCAATGGGGCTTGGTGCCTGCACTACAAATTCATTGCTCTTGGAGGCCCATTTTGTTGCCCTTGTTGTCGATGTCATTGCTGTTGTTGGACAAGACTGAGAGAAATCAAAAGAAATGGAAGACAGAGAGGGGGAGAGAAAGAAAGACACCTGCAGACCTGCTTTACCTCCTGTGAAGTGACCTCCCTGCAGGTGGGGAGTTGTGACCTCAAACTAGGATTCTTATGCTATTCCTTGCACTTAAGTGTGCCATGTGTACTTAACCCGCTGTGCTTAACCTGCTGCGCTACCGCCTGGTCCGTTTTTTTCTGGTTTTTGCTTTGCTTTGTATCATTCATTCTGTTGACCAAAATGGGACTACAAATTTATAATGGTATATATACAAAATATAAAATTATTTATAGTATATTAATTTATTTAATAATATATTAGCAACAATAGTAAAAAGAAAGATAAGAGCTATTTTGCTTTTATATGCTTCTGCAGTTTTCTAAAGACTTCAAATGAGCTCCTACTACTTAAATTCAAAACGATGGGGTTTACAGTCAACAATATTTATACCCCTTTCCTATATTAGGGAGCTATTCTCTTCCCTGATCCAGCTTTCTGGTCCTTTTTCCAGCCATGACATCATCTTCCCAGATAACAACTTGGATCCACTGGCATATCAGATTTCAGGCTCAGGGGAAAAAAGAAAGAAAAAAACTAGTATAGCCACAGCCCTTTTGAATATAAGTAAAATATGCCCACTAGCTATCTACAAAATGGAGGACCCCCCCTACTCCTCATCTGTACTATTCCAGCCTGTAGGTCCATGACTGGTCAACAATTTGTTTGACTTTGTATATTAACTCTCTATTCAACCACCAGGTTCCAGATGCTAGCATGATCCCGACCAGACTTCCCTGGACAGAGACCCCACCAATGTGTCCTCGAGGTCTGATTCCCAGAACCCCGCCCCACTAGGGAAAGAGAGAGACAGGCTGGGAGTATGGATGAACTGTCAATACCCATGTTCAGCGGGGTAGCAATTACAGAAGCCAGACCTTCCACCTTCTGCATCCCACAATGACCTTGGGTCCATACTCCCAGAGGGTTAAAGAAAAGGAAAGCTATCAGGGGAGAGGGGATGGGATAGGGACTTCTAGTGGTGGGAATTGTGTGGAGTTGTCCCCCCTCTTATCCTGTGGTTTAGTCAATGTTTCCTTTTCATGAATAAAAAAATTATAAAAACAAAAGAAAAGTTTCACAAAGTTATCAGAAAAGTACCATTTGATAAGTGGTTGGCTTCATAAAATATTTTATGACTTTAAATATACAGACTATATAAAGAGGATGTTTTTAGGCCAATAAGCACTAATTGGAGAGAGGAAATGTCTTAACTGCACAAACTACTCTTGCATTTATTTTAAATTAAGAGTTCCTTTCATCATGATTGCCAATAGAAATAACCAGAATCAGACAAAATGACCTGCACATAATAAAAAGACTCCATACAGAATATGAAATTCTGCTGGCTGATTTCTTGGTATATGTGGGAGGACTCCAGAGACTGTCTGCAGGTAGCTTATAATGTTGCTATCTATTTAGAAGTCTAAGCTAATGGTGCATACCACTTTAATGAGTAAATGAAGACCTATATAAAATAAATGGCCCATCAAATGGGATAAAAAGAGGATACATTAACAGGTATTAATGTATCATTTGTATTGAATGACGTTGTCCTGTATATAGTCTTACAGTTTCTTAGAAACTCCCACAGGGAGCCAACTTTCTTTCATCATTTATTTTAACCTCTACATTGTGATAATCCATCATTATGAAAGCAAGCATCTGAAAAGACTGCAATAATCTCTTATAAAATATTGCCTATCATCCATTTAAATGATGAAGTTTGATACAGCTGGTGATTTAATTGAAAGGAGTTAAGAGGAAATAAATTTAAAATGCTAAATGATTAGTTTTGTTTAGGAAATCTTCTATATTTGACATTCAAGTTGAAATTAATTAAATGAAATAATGTATTTTATCATGTAAATATCTAGATTATATATCTCAATATAATTAATCCCCATTTAAAACTGATAAAATTAAGCCTTAAGAGGAATGCCAGAATTGACCAAGCTCATACAGAAATAAGTGGTTTACTTAATATTCCTATGTGATTCCATGCCTACTAGATTTTTGCTATTTATTTCATTTCCATTTACAACTACAAATGGCAAATCATCAATCAATTCTTGTGTTGTGAAATGAATTTAAATCATCTTCATTACATTAATATTCTTAAGGGAGATAAGACATAGTACGTCTCCACTTTAATTATGGCCCTTTTTGGTCACTACAAACCCACCCCATCTTCTGGGGCCCTAGTCAGGAAATTCTTGAACTCCATATAAATACGAAGGGCCTATATCTCTAATAGATCCCTCTCCACCATCACAAGTCAGCTCCATCAGAAACAACATCATAAACTCTCCTGTGGGCCTCTATAGGACATTGTCCTCAAAGTAGAACAACAGTGGTAGAAATCACCCCACGCTCTGAAGGGAGGTTGAGTCAACATACTCTGCCACTCGAGAAATATGGGTCCTGAAATGAATGAAGTCTAGAATGTTCCTAGATACGACTATGGAATGCAAACTCAGACTGGCAGGGATGCAGTGATTACACAGGCTTCTGTGCTAAATATGAATAGACATGGGCCCAAGGTCAGATAAATATAATTTACAGTTAATAGTATTTATATACTTTTCCTTTATTTGGGAGCTACTATCTTCCTGATCCAGCTTTCTAGTCCGATCCTCAACTCTGAAATCATCTTCCCGGATAATACTCCTAGCCCAAATGCATGTTAGCTGTGGGCCTCAGGCAAAAATTAATAAAGTCATGGGTCCCTTGAAATATATCTAAAGATTGCCTAGCTCCTTCCAACAGGAAGACCCTAAATTTCATCTGATATACTTTTACCTTCAGGTTCCTGATTATTAAACAAGTTGCAGATGGTACTGTGATGCCAACCTGACTTCTCTGGGCAGAAGACATCACCAATGAGCCCTAGAACTCTACCTCCCCAGAGGCTTACCCAACTAGGGAAAGATAGAAACAGTCTGGGGGTATGGATAGATCTGTCAATGCCCATGTCCAGCAGAGAAGCAATTACAGATGCCAGACCTTCCACCTTCTGCTCCCCATAAAGATTCTTGGTCTATACTTCCACAGGAGTAAAAAACAGGGAAACTTCCAATGGAAGGGAGAGGATATGGAACTCCAGTGGTGAGAACTGTATGGAATTGTAGCCCTCTTATCCCAAAATCCTGTTAATCATTATTAAATCACTAATAAAATTTATTTAAAAATAGTTTTTTTCACTTAGAAAACAAGAACAGAAAGAGGAAACACACAGTATAACTTGCACTAGGCTTAGTGTATTATACCCAAGCAAAGTACTCTGGAGAGGGAGGGGAGGAAATGGTTGAAAGGAGGGTCTTTGGGGTCCTGTTGCATGATGGTGGAAAGGAACCGAGGCAAGGTAGATAGGGTTGTTTTGCAGACATCTAGCAGGGTGAAATGAGAAATTTTACCCAAGTCGACAACTGTATTATAAACCATTAACCACTAAGTAAATAAGAAATCATGTCTGTGATTATTACATTTCAACTATCTGAAGAAAAAGAATCATGAATGAGTGAATGAATTAAAAGGTATGTGGTTGCAATAATTTAGTTTATCAGATTTAGTTATAATTCACCTAAATTAGAAATAAAAGTAAATTTTTAAATTATATACTATATTTAATGTGCATCTTATGGTGCTTATATACTTAGTTAAGTGACTTACAGCCCAGAGCTGGAACCAACAAGAAAAGCATACCATATATTAATGTAATTGTTATGCTGAGATGATTATCAGTATGTAGTGTGTTAGTTGTATAAAATAATAAATCTAAACATTAATTCTAATCGTATCTAAAGACTAATCTTCCCAACATATATGGAATACTTCCCCATTATCATGCAGGGTCCACATTAGCCATAAATTTCTAGTAGAAGAAACAGGGACCGGACAGTGGTACATTTAGCAGGGAGCACATGTTATCATGGGCAAGGACCCCTGATCCTCACATTTAGGGCAGAAGCTTCACAAGCAGTGAAGCAATGCTATAGGCATCTCTCTTTCTGTATTCCTTTCTATCACTGCCCCCTCTAAATTCCTCTCTGTCCTACCAATAAATGACCTACAATGACCTTGGGTCCATACTCCCAGAGGAATAGAGAATAGGAAAGCTATCAGGGGAGGGGATGGGATACAGAGTTATGGTGGTGGGAATTGTGTGGAGTTGTACCTCTCTTATCCTATGGTTTTGTCAGTGTTTCCTTTTTATAAATAATAACAATAAAAATAAAAGAAAGGAAGAGAGGGAGGGAGTAAGGAAGGAAGGAAGAGAGAAAGGAATGCAGGAAGGAATGAAGGAAAGAAGGAAGGAAGGAAGGAAGGAAGGAAGGAAGGAAGGAAGGAAGGAAGGAAGGAAGGAAGGGAGGGAGGGAGGGAGGAAGGAAGGAAGGAAGGAAGGAAGGAAGGAAGGAAGGAAGGAAGGAAGGAAGGAAGGAAGGAAGGGAGAATGGCCTCCGGAAGCAATGGACTCTTTTTTTGTTTTTTTCTGTCTCTTTTTTCCCCTACTGAGCTGGGGCTCAGTGTATGTTTTATGTAATTACCAAGTCCCAGTGATAACCCTGGAGGGATGAAGAAGATAAGGAAGAGGAGGAGGAAGACAGTCATGACAATAATGATGACTATGAAGAAGAAATATTATCTATTACCACATATACTAGAAATACTTCTCTCTGGTCTGAGTTTTAATTCCCTTCCTTATTGTTTTCTGAGGAAACACATTCCATTCTTCAGTATGTTTTCTTGATCTGTCTTTTGCCTAGTCTTTAATTCTAGTGCAAACCTTACTTTACTGTGCAATGGTCTTCAATTAATCATCTATATTACCCTCTGCTCTGTAAGCCAGTTGAGGGCAGAAACCAAAGTTGGTTAATCATTCTGTCCCTAGTCAATGAAAATCTTAAGATTTTATTAAATTAAATTGAAGGTCTTATTATAATCTATAAAGCAAACACCATAGTGCTAGCTATATTAAAACTAAATATGTAATTACTCCCAAGATCCCCAGGGTATTTTGTTGGGGTAATAAAAGATTTTCTCACTTTGTTACCATTATCACATTCTCTGCTAGAGTGTACCCACAAAGGAATATACTCTGACCTACCAAGATATTTTTATTATATCTGTAGTAATATATTATCAGGTTATATATTATTATAATTTGATTTGCTTATGTTGCAAAGTATGTTATAATTTGTTACAAATTTTTCTATTGTTACAATAGAAAATAAATATGTAATTCTAATTTTTATTCTATATAATGACATTATCTATCTACAATATATTTGCTCCTTGGAAGCAAGTATGCAACATATGACTTGATCCAACTATAACTATGGGTGCTAATGCCTGTTTACTAAATTTAAAAGAAACTTGTATCTTCTCTGATCTAATGTCATACTTGAATCTCAGCTGAACCATCCTGCCATTCCAGTATATGAAAGTATCTCCAGTGATAGGGATTTTTTTTTTTTTTTTTGCTGAAAATTTTCAGTTTTTTGGAATCAACACACTGAAGTAGTCCTCATTGCTCTGGCAGTTGTATATCAGAAAGGCTGAATGCAAAAAGAAAATTTGAATTCCATTCATTGATGAATGGCCTGGTTTTGCTGCATCTACAGTGATATAAAATGATACTATCTTGACCAATTATCTAGAAAAATCATTCACCACCCTTTGACTTTGAAAATAAAACCTATATGGAATTGTCCTTTATTATACAGTCATTCTTTTTAATGTTGACATGAAATTCAAGCATGCAACAGAAAATTAACCATTTTAAAACAAACTATGAAGTGTAATTATTCATTCTATTGAGTGATTGCTGTAAACTAGGCCGAATAATATTCAAAGCACATAAGCAAGAATATAATTCACAATACTGGACACATTAATTTATCAAAACACTGTATCTAAAAGTATTTCCTTGACTGCTTGTCCTATCACTCCTAATTTAACATCTTATTTATTTATTTATTTATTTATTTATAAAAAGGAAACATTGACAAAACCATAGGATAAGAGAGGTACAACTTCCCACAATTCCCACCACCAGATCTCCATATCCCCTGATAACTTCCCCATTCTTTAACCCTCTGGGAGTATGGACCCAAGGTCATCGTGGGATGGAGAAGGTGGAAGGTCTGACTTCTGTCATTGCTTCCCTGCTGAATATGGGTATTGACAGGTCAATCCATACTCCCAGCCTGTTTCTCTCTTTCCTTAGTAGGGTGGGTCTCTGGGGAAGCAAAGCTCCAGGACATATGGGGGGGGGGGTTGTCTGTCCAGGGAAGGCTGGTCAGCATCATGCTAGCATCTGGAAAAGAGAGTTAACATACAAGGCTAAACAAATTGTTGATCAGTCATGAGCTTAAAGGCTGTAATAGTGCAGATGAAGAGTTGGGGGGTCCTCCAATTTGTAGATAGTAGGCATATCTAGTTATATTCCAAAGGGCCTGTGGCTATACTAGTTTAATTTTAAAAAAATACTTATTTATTCCTTTTTGTTGCCCGGTTTTATTGTTGTCTTCTTATTGCCATCGTTGTTGGACAGGACAGAGAGAAATGGAGATAGGAGGGGAAGACAGAGAGGGAGAGAAAGATAGACACATGCAGACCTGCTTCACCGCTTGTGAAGCAACTCCCCTGCAGATGGGAAGACGGGGCTTGAACTGGGATCTTTAAGGCAGTTCTTTTTTTTAAATATTTTTTTATTTATTTATTCCCTTTTGTTGCCCTTGTTGTTTTATTGTTGTAGTTTTTATTGTTGTTGGATAGGACAGAGAGAAATGGAGAGGGGAGGGGGAAGACAGAGAGAGGGAGAGAAAGATAGACACCTGCAGACCTGTTTGTGAAGCGACACCCCTGCAGGTGGGGAGCAGGGCTTGAACCAGGATCCTTATGCGGGTCCTTGTGCTTAGCGCCACCTGCGCTCTACCCACTGCGCTACAGCCCGACTCCCTTTAAGGCAGTTCTTGTGGCTTTGCACCATGTGTGCTTAACCCGCTGCACTACTGCCCGACTCCCCAACATCTAGTATAGTTAAAAAATATTTTTCAAAATTGTCTTGGCATTTTCAAAGTTCTATTTGTCTTCTTCCATTAGTGGCCTACCAAATTCAAACATGTTAAAGTTAGTTGTTTGGGGAGGGGAGACAGCCTAATGGTTATACAACAGATTTACATGCTTGAATTTCTGAGGTCCAGGTTCAATCACCAGAACCATCAGAAGTCAGAGCTGAACAGCACCCTACAGTCTCTCTCCTCCCTCTCCCTCTCCCTCTCCCTCTCCCTCTCCCTCTCCCTCTCCCTCTCCCTCTCTCTCTCCCCCTCTCTCTGTGGATTTTTTACTTTTTTTTGCCTCTGGGGTTATCAGTGGGGCTTGGTGTCTGCTCCATGAATCCACTGCTCCTGGAGGCCATTTTTTGCATTTTTGTTGTTGTTGCCCTTATTTCCCTTGTTATTGTTATTATTGTTGTTGTATAGGACAAAGAGAAATCAAGAGGGGGGAGACAGAGAGTGGGAGAGAAAGATAGACACCTGCAGACCTGCTTCACCACTTGAGAAGCATCCCCCTGTAGGTGGGGAGCTGGGGGCTCGAACCAGGATCCTTACACCAGTCCTTGTGCTTGACACTATGTGCACTTAACCTGCTGCGCTACTGCCTGACCCTCTCTCTCTCGCACGCGCCCTCTCTCTCCCTTTCCCTCTCTCTCATTAAAAATAAATATTTTTTTGAAAAATAATTATTTTAGTTCTTTGGAACCTAGGTTCAAAATAAGCACTTTTAAAAAATTACTAATATAACTATGCCTTGATTTCCTAATTGTTAAGAGTGAAGTGATAAATGACAAAATTTTAATTAGTGAATTAATATGGAATTAAAATATTATAACGGATATAATTTTGTTCAGGTGACCCATTAGTATATAACGTAAACTGTAAAATCATTCAAAATGTCACCTGAGCTATGTTGCAAGAGAATCTTTCTAAAATGCAAAACCTCTATGCCAGATCTCTGCTTCAAGACTCATAATGACATATCTACTTGATAGTCTAAATTCTCTTTTTGTTGTTGTTGCTATTGCCAATGTTGTTACTGTTGATGGATAGGACAGAAATAAATTGAGAGAGGAAGGGATGGCATAGAGGGGGAGAGAAAGATAGACACCTGCACACCTATTTCACTGCTTGTGAAGTGACTCCCCTGCAAGTGGGGAGCTGGGGTGCTCGAACAGGTATCCTTGTGCTGGTCCTTACACTTCAAGCTATGTGCACTTAACCCACTGGGCTACTGCCAGGTCTGAGAATCTAAATTCTTTACCTTAATGACTTTACCTTTATCTTCCTGATTTGAGTCTCCTTGACTTGCCCCACTACACTCTGTACTGTGAATCTGTTATATCTATCTGTCTTTGAATAGGTTTTTATATGTAGCATTCTCTTTGAACAGCAGAGAAAGTCACGGGAATCCGAGTGGAAATCCATTCAGACCCAATGCCATTACTACTAGAGGGAATGGCTCAGGACAAGTCTTTCACTCCCACTTGACTGATAAAGGAACTGTGCCATTTAAAGATTCATAGTATCAATTTTACTACATCGGGGATTATAAAAGCATGATCACACTTATTATCTCATTTATTAATACATAGACTATATAAATATGTAAGTTAATTTATCAATATTTTAATTTACACTCTCAATCTCCTTTTGCTATAGTATATGTGAATATTAGCATTTGCACTTAAAAATTTTTCCCAAGTAACAAAATAATGTGCTTGCCACTAAATCTTTCAGCAGAATCCACTTTTTAAGAATGAATAGATTATATAGTTATTTATATTAATGGGTTGAATTTCCTTTAGTTTTTATATTATACTCATTCTTCTGAAACTTTGGTAGTGACAGAAAAGAACAAGACCCATCTCACCTGAGTCTACCAGGAACCTAAAATCAAGTTCATTTTTGTTTTAATTAAAGAGAAGGATATTAAAAGTCATATTTCTAACTGTTAGATGATCAATACCTATTCTGTAACATTTCATTCATTCTCAAAGACTCCAGGGCTGAAAAAGTGCTAGAAAACAATAACATCAGTATTTTGAAAAAAAAAAAAAAATTGCAGAAATTTTATGTATGAGGTCATCCTATCCACAGTATATTGGGAAGGCCCAGTAAAAATTAATTGTCATTCAAGACAACTCATAAATAGAATCATTAGAAATCAAGAGAGGAGGGGAACAAATGGACTGAACTTATTTATTTTCAGCATCAAAGTATAATCAAAACAAATAGAATGTTTGGGCATGGAAATAACTCAGCATTCCATGGCCTTACTTTTCATTTCTGAAGCAGTGTTCAGAATACAGAGTGAAATATAAAGAACAAAAAGTCAAATTGAAGAAGTTGAGCTGCTTCTTTATTCCTACTGCCACAGCTAAATACTTAGCATGTGCTCCTCTTCAAAATTAAAATGCAGACTGACTTCATCTGACACAGTCACTTTTCCAGTACAACTATCAAAAACTTTGCTACAGGGAGTCAGGCGGTAGCACAGAGGGTTAAGTGCAGGTGGCGCAAAGCGCAAGGACCAGCATAAGGATCCCGGTTTGAGCCCCTGACTTCCCACCTGCAGGGGAGTTGCTTTCTCGCCCCCTCTCTTTCCCTCTCCTCTCCATTTCTCTCTGTCCTATTCAACAAGGACTACAACAATTTAAAAAAAGAAAAAACTGTGCTACTCTCTTTACTGTAAGAATATATATTCTATTCTGTTCAGTCTTTTAATTTGTCTAAGAAATATTATGCTTAGGCATCTGGATGCTGATGTATAGTAAGTGCATTTTCCACATTATGTACCGCCTAACTTGAGATTGCTTGCAATACTTTTATTTTGTGTTCAAATTACAGAATTCCCTAGCTTTGAATCTAGTTTTTAAATTCCCTAACTTTTCATTTTTCGTATCTTCCACCTAGTATTCAGAGTTCTACCATTTCTTTTCTAATTATTTTTAATAACCCACAAACTATCTACTAGATGAGGAGGATTTCTAACTCAAATTTTGTCTTACAAGTTGACACAAAAATTATTCATAGGTTAGGATATTTTAGATTTATTATCGGAACTAGACTTCTGTAAATAATTATTTGGTTCACACATACCTATTAGCACATATGTATGCACACACACAAGCATACTTTTAGCACCCGGTTCTCCATGTTTGCTAGCCATCATTACTATTTACCCCCTATACCATTAGTAGAGTGACATTGACAAACTTGTTTGCTGACATGAAAACTCAACATAGGAGGTGATGCAACAGATAAAGTGCATACATTAACATACATGAGATCTGGGATTCTATACCAGACACTACAGTGAACAACAAACATAGCACAATGAGAATTCTATGAATGGTGGAAAAGTACTTTCCTCTCTCTCGCTCTCTCTTTCTCTGTGTGTTTGTTTTACAAATTGTGCTAGGTTGGCTGCTCAATGGCATCTTGCATGCTCCAGGTTATTCATGAACACTTCATAAACTAAAAAAGACAAAAAAAAATAGATGCTCATCTTGCAGACTCATTTCTTGAAGAAAGCAAAAATTGGGTAAGATCTAATGACGATGACCAATTTTACTTAAGTGAGCTCTTCATAAAACATGTAAGGCTAAGATCAGACTTTGAATTAGCAAATAGTAAAAATTGGGTGGGGGTAGATAGCATAATGGTTATGCAAAGAGATTCTCATGCCTGAGGCTCTGTAGTCCCAGGTTCAATCGCCTGCAGCACCACCATAAACCAGAGCTAGGCAGTGTACTGGTAAGAAAAAAAAAAAAAAAGTAGAAATCTACACAGTTTCATTTTGTTTTCACAATGGGAATTTTACATTGACACATTGACATTTTCTGCAGTAATAATATCAGCAGGTTATAAAGTTAGTGCAGATAAAGGTTCCTAGAAGTATAAGACAAATGGCAAAGTCATTTTAAATGACTTTTAATTAAACTGCTGTGCTATGATTTATTTCAAAATTATCCTGTGCATAAATGTATGCACTTAAATATAGTTGAAAATCATGCTTACACATGGTTGGTATTATCACCAAAAATGTGCTCCCAGACACCTCTAGGTGATGTGAATTGTGCCTGTTCCTCTTTTCCGATCAGAATTAAATAGTTCTACATCAGATCATAGCTATCTTGATCACTAGACCTGCATTAATTTTTCAAGCCTTTCTTTTAAATCTCCTTTATAATTTATTTATCTTTTCCTTGGCTACAAAGGAATCACAAGAATTTCTTTAGCTTTGAACCTTTTATTTTTCAATATTAAACTATTTACTCTGTTCTGAGATTCACAGAAGACTTTAAAGAAATATGTGATACATCCAAATTTGTCTTTGTTTCCTGTAGTCCAGATACCACTAATCACATAGAGAGCAAATTCTGAAAGGAACAAATAAATTTTGAAATAAACGCTTATGATTTAAAAAAATATATTCCTTAAATAGAAAACAGCAGTGTTATAGCATATATGAAGATACAGCTTTTGATAGTAGGGTGTATGTATGTGGGGAGAGAAGAAATTTGAGTAATCTCTGTACTGTCTGCTCAGTTTTGCTCTTACGTCAAAACTATTCTAAAAAAAAGTAAAGTCTTACAATAATTTAAAAGTCAATTAAAATTTTAAATGACATAGAATAAAGAATAAGGACAATGTGTTTTTCAAACTTCACTTGAATCTAGAGGAATATTCTGACTCACTTCACCAGTAATGCCACAGTAAGAATTTATAAAAATCACAGAACATGGAAAAGAACTAAGATCTCAGAGACAATAGTTAATCTTAGGATTTAAACATCAAGATACAAATAATCTCTTTCACTCTCTATTTCTGCTCTATACTTCTTTTTTTCTTTGAGTGACAGTCTAATTCTCTTGTTTTTATAAAATATCTACAGAGGGTGAAGAACAGAATGTGGAATTTGAAACTAACTAAATGTAAAACTCTCTCCTAGTATCCATTCAATGACATTAAGGAAGCCACTCATGGTCTGTGTTTGTGCATTGTACCTCTTGAATCCATCACTGTCACTAGGACTTAGATATATTATGATTAACTAGGACTCTGTTTTTTTTTTATTTTTTTTTAAATTTTATTTTATTTATTTATTCCCTTTTGTTGCCCTTGTTGTTTTATTATTGTAGTTATTATTGATGTCGTTGTTGGATAGGACAGAGAGAAATGGAGAGAGGAGGGGAAGACAGAGAGGGGGAGAGAAAGACAGACACCTACAGACCTGTTTCACTGCCTGTGAAGGGACCTGCCTGCAGGTGGGGAGCTGGGGGCTCGAACCGGGATCCTGACGCCGGTCCTTGAGCTTAGCGCCACCTGTGCTTAACCCGCTGCGCTACAGCCCGACTCCCTAGGACTCTGTTTTATGACTCAACCTATATCTGAAGATTAGGGTCTGATACCAGGAAGCTTTTCATGAGCAACATAACATCTTTCTTAGCACAGATTCCTATATCCACACATTATCCCCGGGGGGGGAGGGGGGATTAAAGCCTGATCACTTAATAAACTTATTGGGAAAATTATGCATTGTAATTTTTTTTCTTAATTGCCATAAGGGTTATTGCTGGAGCTCACTGTCTGCATGATGAATCCACTGAGTTCAGAAGTCAATTTTCTTTCTTTCTTTCTCACTCCCTCCCTCCCTTCCTTCCTCTCTCCTTTTCTCTCTTCCTTTCTGTTTGTCTGTATTTCTGTCTTCCTTCTTGTACCCCTATTGCTTATTAGATAAGAAAGACAGAAATTGAGATAGGAGGAAGAGACAGAAAGGGAGAGAGACAGAGAGACACCTGCAGACCTATTTTACCACTTAGGAAGCTTCTCCCCTGCAGGAGAATAATTGAATAATTTCTTCAAGTTGAATTTATCTATCTATCTATCTATCTATCTATCTATCTATCTATCTATCTATTTGTTTTGTCTCCAGGGTTATCGCTGGGGCTCAGAGTCACCACAATGAATCCACTGCTCCTGTGGCCATTTTTTCCATTTTTTTGGATAGGACAGAGAGAAATTGAGAGGGGATGGAAAGAGAGAGGGAGAAAGAAGGTGAGACACCGGCAGACTTGCTTTACAACTTATGAAGCAACCCCCCTACAGGTGGGGAAACGGGGTAGAACAGGGATCCCTGCATGGGTCTTTGTGCTATGTACTGTGTGTGCTTAACCTGGTGTGCCACCACCCAGTCTCAAAATCGTCCTTTGTTAAATCACATTGATTTCATTAAATAAATATTCTTTAATTGCCCAAACAGAACTTGTAGATATAAAAAGTTTTCTATGTGAGCTTATATACACTCACATTTATTTAAAGCTATTTAGATTTGTTTCTGGATATAGGAATAAATAATAAAACAAGCAAAGGAAAAAAACAAAGATGGAAGTAGCAAGTGAAGAATTTAAATTGAATAAAATCTCTACAATAACAATATGATTAATTTACTTTTTAATACCAGTAAATACTACATAGAATATAGGAATTATATTTATCATTTTCCTAATACACATATGTTACTATAAAATATTAGTAATCCTAATATAAGGCAACCACAAATTTTTCCTCACATCAAAATTCCTGGTAGTTAATAATAACAGGATCTCATTTCCCCCTCTTTTTTGCCAGTTTTTTATTTGTGATTAATAATGTTATAAGACTGAAAGATTACAGGATATAGTTCAAAACTGCATTCATCACCAAATTCTGCATCCCTGCCATCCCACAGTTTATCTGCTTGTTTTTTTGTTTTGCTTTTTGCAAGTCTGTGTGTATCAGATCTATGAGTGAAGCCATACATAGTTGTCTTTCACCCCTTTACCTATTTCACTAAGCATAAATACCTCTAATCCCATCTATTTTGTTCTAAAGGACATAATATCATCTTTTCGATTGAACAGTATTATTTCATGGATATATATCCTGTAACTTCTTTTTCTTTTTACCCCAAGACACAGTCCATTTAGTCCAACAAAGTTTTAAAACCCTGTCCAATTGTTTAAAAGACAGTTGTCACTCTTCAATCTTTAACAGTGGAAACAGTGTCACAATCTAAGATGATTTTTGTCTTGCCTTAAGTTTCTAAACTGGAGAACAAAAACTGGCAGTGTTATCCATTTGTTTTTATATGACAAATAATTGAATACATGTCCATTTTTTATTCACTTAAGTTTTTTTAATTTTTTAAATATTTATTTTCCCTTTTGTTACCCTTGTTTTTCATTGTTGTTGCTGTCGTCATTGTTACATAGGACAGAGAGAAATGGAGAGTGGAGTGGAAGACAGAAAAGGGGAGAGAAGGATAGATACCTGCAGACCTGCTTCACTGCCTGTGAAGCAACTCCCCTGCAGGGAGGGAGCCAGAGCTCCAATGGGGATCCTTATGCCAGTCTTTGTGATTTGCACCACCTGCACTTAACTCGCTGTACTACCACCTGACTCCCTCACTTAAGATTTTTAAACCTATATATTGCATGAAAACTAAAGAATATTATTCAGAGAAATTTTGAATATATTCAAAATAAGTCCTCTGGAGATTTCTAATAGTGACTTCAAATATTTTAAAACTAGTCATATTTGAAATAAATAAATAATGCTATTTTAATCATTTTTCACCAACTATGCTACTCTTTACATTCTTAGGTTTTGTTTATTTTACCAGAGCACTCCTCTGTAGGGGTTTCCGGCAGTGGGGGCGGGGGTGGGGTTGGGGGGTGGATTAAACATTGGAGCCTCAGGCATAAGAATCTCTTTACATTACCATTATGCTATGTCCCCTGCCCTGGTATTCATTTAAATAGGATTCTTTTGTACACTTCTTAGGTTCTTTAAACTAGTAAATCATCAGATTATAAACATTTTCAGTTAAATATTCACGTGAAGTATAAGTCAACATTGTAGTTAAACATTTACTGAAAGAAAATATGCAAAAGATAATTGATTTTCATCAAACTTTAATATATTTCTATTAAAAAGTTTCATAAATGTATAGATACTTGCCAGTAATCACAACAAAACTAATTATATTTTGCAATAGCATCTGAACTTCTGAGGAGAGAAAAACAAACACAGAGCTCTCTAGGTCACAAAATTCAGAATTTTAAAGTATTTCAAAATTTTGACATGATTTCTTCTAGGAAACTAACACTGATAAGTCAGATACATAAGTTAGACTTGATGTCTGAAATCTGGTCTCAATATGCAGACTTCTCTAATATAACACAGCTAAATGTCCTCTTTCTAGGATTGTATTTTGTTTACTTGTTTGTCTGTACCATTTAAATTTGAGGCTTTTAGCTGAATGATTTAACAAAATTGTTTTAAAACATTCATGTTCCCTATTATATACTGGAGTCAGTTTCATTTCTGATTGTGAGTCAAAAGGATTTCTGATTGTGAGTCAAATGTCCTGCAGCATTGGGCTAAGAAGCAGATTGAAGACACATGAGTTAAAGCCTTTAGTTACTAATGGCACTAGAAAGAGAATGTGTAAATTGCTACAGAAAGAGATTTAATCTTATCTAGAGGTTTCAGAAGGGCTCTTGAATATTTAAAGTCTGACTTAAGGATTAACTGTTGGTTAAATATATGGAGAAGAACATCGCAGTTAAGAAAGAATCACGCTGATGGACTTCTAGTAGAAAACATTCTGTTATATAAACTGAAAGAAGTATGTGGAAAATACATCTTAATAGTAGCCTAATTCATTCATTCATTCATTCATTATCCCCCCCCCCCCCTTTAAGTCAGGAAACATACAAGGGTACCAGGGATTTTAAGAAAGGACTGCTGAAGTGGAGCTCACTGTATTACTTTAAGTAGGGATGTAGTATACCAATTTATACTTTCTAAAAGCACTTTTAAGATAAGGAGTATATCCTTGCACCCCTCCATCTACTATAAGAACAGATGGTAAATGTCTAGCATAAGTTAAATATTCCACTTAATTGGCCTATAAATGAAGTGTTTTGGTTCAGAAAACTATAAACACAGAAGACATTTAAAACAACACTTTCAAATTGAATGAGTTTAATCCTGTGAAGATGTCAAATATTTCAAAAAAAGTTTTATGTGAAGGGGCTGGGTTGTGGCACACTTGGTTGACTGCATGATACCATGTGAAACTTCAAACCCCCAGTCTGCATCCATAGAGAAGAAGTGTTACTAGTGGTAAAACTGCTGCAGGTGTCTCTCACAGTTTTTATCTTTCCCCTCCCTCTCAATTTCTCTCTGCCCCTATCCAAAATAAATAAATAAATAGAAAATAATAGGGAGACTATAAAATAATTTAAAAAATACATGTGAGGGACTGGGAAGTTGGATCACTAAATAGATCCAACTGAGATCCCAGACTTAATCCATGGCACCACATCTGCCAGATAAGAGCAGTGCTCACTTTTTTATAAAAGTCTCTCACTTTTATAACCAATCAATTAAAAAAAATGCTACATTCATATGATAGCACTACATAATTAAGGACAATTTAAACTTAGGATGAAAATTATTCTATTTTCAGTATTATTTTGTGTATTTGTTTATATTTATATGTTTAGTTCATATAGTTTACATTCTGATATTTCTTCTAAATTACTTTCTCAGACAAGAGAAGAACAACTCTCTTGGGACAAATGTAGCCTATCATCAATCAACTCATTTTCTAAAAGTATTTTCCACATTATTTTGCCCCATCAGATAGATCAAGATTGTTTTACATGTGGAAATCATCTAAAATTCTTTCATAATGTTTCAGGGTTGGAGAGATAGTTCACTGGATAGGATTCCTGAATTTCCATGGTAGACACAAGCCCCAGAACCACATGAGAGGTGTGAGAACAATGGATAAAACTGCTCTAGTGCTGTGGTATCTCTTTGAAGAAAAAAGCAGTCAGGGCAGTGAAATTGTGTATGACTGAGGCCTAGTTCCACTAAAAATTAAAACTAATAATGATTCAGTGGTACACAATCACACACATTCATTTGCATATTTTCTACAGTTGAATTCATGCCACATCATCACTGTTAAATAGCTGCTGTTGCCTGGTCTGAAAGAATAAAAATATTTCTTAACTGGCTACTTACTGGAAAAAAAAAGTTAGTTTCTGTTTTAGACAGTGTTATATTTAAGCCATTGGAAAAAAAACCCAACTGGTGCTGGGTAATAGTACTCTCAGTATAGTGTATAAGTTATTATGCACAAAGTCCCAGGTTCAAGTTCCTGGTTGCTATCTGCATGATGGGAAGTTTCACAAGGAATGAAACAATACTGCAGGTGTCTCCCTCTCTCTCCCTCTCCTACTTCCCTCTCAATTTCTGTCTTTATCCAAACATACAAAAATAAAAATTATTTTCTTTAAAAAAACACAATCTATTTTTTGAACACATGTACTTAGCAAAACTTTTATTTTAGTTTTTAGGTAATTCATCACCCTTCAAATAAGAGACCTATTTCTATGACATTTCTATTTTCTTTCAAATTGCTTCAATGGCAGGCTTTCACAATAATAAAAATAACATTCTACTTAACTGTCTTTTTTGAAACTTCCTCAGTATCAAAAAGACAATAAAATTTTCCATACTGAACATCACCAAGTGTAGTATAAGTTTCTGGAACACTCTGAACTATTATGGATCTGTTTCTTTTCTCAATACTTTAAAATTCATGAAACATCTCAGTGTGTCATTGAAACTTGGTGAAACTTGGACTGGGTGTGGTGTATTGCATCAAAGCAAAGGAGAAGTTTAAATGCCCATTGGCAGATGACTGGATAAAGAAATTATATCCCATGGAATATATTCCACAGAATACTACTCTGCACTTTCGTTTTTTATTTTATTTTTATTTTATAAAAAATAAAAGTGTTTTCTTTGGGACAAAATGTATGGAAATGGATGTGATTGCGTTTAGTGAATTAAATAATGAGATGACTTACAACTACTAAATTATCTCACTTATATGTAAAATCTAGAGTACTGAAACAATTGAAGATACGAAAAGGAAAAAAAGACAATAAGTCTCTAAGACTCTGCAAGAACTATTGAGAGGGTTGTTGAGGGTTGTTGAGAGGGTGAAGGCACAGAACTTTAGTGATGGGTTAGGTGTGGAACTATACTATATACCATATACTCTTATAATCTTGTAAACTTCTGTTAATCACAAATAAAAAGAAAATATTTGGGGGGAAAATGCCACAGGAGGCTGGACCATGACACACTTACTTGAGAACATACTCACCATGTGCAAAAGCCCAGGTTCAAGCCCCTGGTCCCCACATGCATGTAACAGTAAAGGAGTGTGACATATATTTCACTTATTCTCTTTCTCTTTTTCTATCCCTACCCTCTTAATTTTTCTCTGTCCTATAAAATAATAAAAGAAAAAAATGGTCACTGGGATTCACTGTGCATCCTAATGGGGGAAAATATGCCATATAATCCAGTATAATCCAGAAATAACACTAATAGGTACTTATATGTAGGGTATGAAAATACTAATTTGAAAACATATTTGTATCCCTACACTCCTGGCAGTGTCACTCACAGTAGCCCAAACATGGAATTAACCTAAGTACCCAATGACAGATGATAGGATAAAGCTGTGATATATATATGTGTGTGTGTGTGTGTGTGTGTGTGTGTGTATATATTCATTCAATGAAATACTGCTATGTCTTTAAAATAGACAAAATCATGTTTTTTTTTTTTTGGAATAAAACAGATGGAACTTGGATTATGCTAAGTGGCATATAGAAGAATATAAAAGGACATTACCAGATGGTTTCTCATATCTATGGATCTGCTATATCTATAGCTATATATTTTAGTGTATGTAAATCTATGGTGATTCCTAGAGTGAAATGCAAAGGTAGTGAGAATAAAGTGTGGAGAGGTCTTCTGTATATAGGAAATACATTAGATCTTTAGTAGTTAAGTACAGTAAGTCTTTAACACTACAGAGGTATAAAGGAGACATATCCATGAAGTTTTCTAGTTTTGTAAACCACTGATATATTAGTGAAAAGTAAAATTAAAGGTGATTAAAAAAAACAGTAAGGCTTTCTGTACATCAGATATTACATTACTTTCCTTGCTAGATGTTTGTACTGGCTATAGTTATGGTAAATGATAACTATAAATTTTAGATAATAATTATATCCTACTAAAAACATATTCACTTTTCTGGCATCTAAAATGGGTTACAGAATTATTCTCTCCTTAATGACTATCTCTGTAGAAAAGAAACCTGATAAAGTTCTAAAAGACTAATTATAGTCTCTCTAAGAGACTGATTTGACCAGACTGAATTCTCATAAGAGGCAAGGAAATATCCAGAAAATGAACAACAAGCACTGTGTAGGTCACATTCCAGTACTCCTCCTCCCCCCACCACCTAGCCCCCACCCCCCACTTTTTTTTTGACTGTTCAATCTCTAGAATATTTTTAAAAGAGTAGGAGTTTCTTTTGTTGGTCTCACTGAAGTATTCTGGAGTCTTTTTTTTATTATTAGAACAATGTATGTTAACAATGTTTATATCTTATGTGACAGAATACAGATTCTCAATTTTGACAGAGAATAAATAAGGTTAGTGTTTGTTGAAACTTCATGCTAGAGATATGCACACATGCATACAAAATGTGAGAATATTCAACACAATTATTTTTTTTTTATGAGCAGCTGTAGCTATGGGAACTCAGCAATGCCAAGCAATCTTCTCCTGATTTTTCCATTAATGGAATTATTAGCCATTTTATTTTATTTTTTAAATTTGTATTATTTATTTATTTATTTATTTATTTATCTATTTATTTATTAATAGGATAGAGCCAGAACTTGAGGAGGGGGATAGAAAGAAAGAGAGACACTTGAAGCCCTGCTTTACTACTGTGAAGCTTTCCCCTTGAAGGCAGGGACCAGGGGTTTGAATCTGTAACCTGTGTGCTCAACCAGGTACACTACCACCTGGACGTTCATTATTAATCAGTTTATAAGACGACAATATAATTGACATTGAAAAGTAAAAGAAGCTAATTGAATATACATATATGTATGATCTATTGTACTAATTTTCACAAGCATATGTGATTTTTCCTAAATAAAATGTTAATTATAATAACATCCAGGATAATCTAAAACCAAGTATCAAAAAGCAATATTTTAATATCAATTTTTAAAAATATTTATTTATTTCCTTTTGTTGCCCTTATTGTTTTATTATTGTGGTTGTTATTGTTAGATAGGACAGAGAAAAAAGGAGAGAGGAGGGGAAGACAGAGAAGGGGAGAGAAAGAAAGACACCTGCAGACCTGCTTAGTTTGTGAAGCAACTCCCCTGCAGGTGGGGAGTCAGGGGCTTGGACCAGAATCTTTACACCTGTCCTTGCGCTTTGCACCACCCACACTTAACCTGCTGTACTACTTGCCCAACTCCCCTTAATATCATTTTGTATAAGACCTTGAGTTTTTAGGATAATGTCACATAAAATTTTAGGGGATTTTCATGTCATATTATTTGAACCTCATAGGGCTCTGTTCTGGCTCCTACGCTATTTAATATTTACATGAATGACCTCCCAGAAACTTCTTCAAGGAAGTTCATCTACGCCGATGACATCTGCTGTGCAACTCAGGCATCAAAGTTCGACATCCTCGAGGAAACACTCACGAAAGACATGTCTCTGATATCTGATTACTGTAATAAATGGCGACTAATCCCTAGCACTGCAAAAACGGTATCATCTGTTTTCCATCTACACCATGCCTCAGCCTCGCGTGAGCTTAATGTGCAGCTTGGCGATACGAGAATCTGGCATGAAGCCCAGCCAGTCTATCTTGGTGTTACTCTCAATTGCACTCTGTCATTTCATGAACATCTCATAATAACTGCAGCAAAGGTGGGCGCGAGGAATAACATCATTGCAAGACTGGCCAGCTCCTCATGGGGCGCGAGCGCTTCCACACTACGATCATCCTCTCTGGCATTATGCTATTCCACTGCAGAATACTGTGCCCCAGTATGGTTCCGTAGCCCCCATGTCCACTTGGTCGATTCCAAATTATATTCCTCCATGAGGATAATTTCTGGAACCATCAGTTCCACCCCGGTTCCATGGCTGCCAGTTCTTAGCAACATCGCCCCGCCAGATATTCGTCGGGATGCGGCATCATCTAAGTTCATTTCCCACGTCTACGCTCGACCGGACCTGCCAATATACGCGGATATCTTCGCCCACCCTGTCCAACGCTTGACGTCTCGTCACCCAATCTGGTCCCCTACGCCTACACTGAACTCTCTGTTCCAGACTCTTGGTAAAGAAGACTCTGAGGTAAAGAAGAAACACCTCATCACAGACCCCTGCAAGCGTCAACCCGGCTTTGACCTAGCACGTTATGATTGGGCCCTCCTCAATCGCTATCGAGCAGGCCATGGCTGGTGCGCCGCTATGTTCCATCGCTGGGGAGCCAGAGATGACTCGAACTGCCCCTGCAGCTCCAGACAGACTATGACCCACATAGTCAATGACTGCCACCTCTCCAGATTCAAAGGAGGTCTCGAAACTTTACATCAGGCTCAACCTGACGCTGTTGACTGGCTACGGAAGAAGGGCAAACACTAGAAGAAGAATAGGGACTTCAAAATGTATATCCCAAATATATCTTAAAAGTGTGCATTCTAAATAAGGTTAATACAGTCAAGAAGTAGTTTTTAGGCATTGCCATATTTTTTTTTTGTTGTTGTTGTTGTCCTTGTTGTGGCCTTGTTGTGGTTATTACTGTTGTTGTTGTTGTCGTCCTTGTTGGCTAGGACAGAGAGAAATGGAGAGAGGAGGGGAAGACAGAGAGGGGGAGAGAAAGATAGACACCTGCAGACCTGCTTCACCGCCTGTGAAGCAACTCCCCTGCAGGTGGGGAGCCGGGGGCTCGAACCGGGATCCTTACGCCGGTCCTTGTGCTTTGCGCCACGTGCGCTCAACCCGCTGCGCCACCGCCCGACCCCCAGGCATTGCCATATTTTGACAATAACACAGTAGATAAAATAAAGGTCAGTTTATCACTGTCATCTTCAATTTTAGCCAATGTGCTGGGGGTCAGCCCCAAAAGGTCTCAGGGTTCCCTGAAAGAGGAGGGACATTGGCACGGATGAGGAAGAATGAGAGACATGTCAACTGCTTCAGGATCAGGAGAGAGACATCTCTTCTGTGCTCAGGCAGAACTTTATTTTATAGTCTTATAAGGCTTAGATCATTAAAACAAAAATCACCAAGGCTTTGGGAACTAACACAAAAATCACCAAGGCTTTGATTATTAAAACAAAAATCACCAAGTAAGAACAGAACAGGTAGGGAACACCTCCTGCTTTGTGGAACATTCACATTCCAGGGGCACTTTTCTTCCTAGAGATCACATCACAATTTCTATGTCTTTTGTTATTCCTGTGCCTCTTTGTTAGGCAGATATCCTATTGATTAAGATTAATATTCTACCTATATGTTTATGCCATCCTCTTGCCCCTATGCATCAGAAGCCAATGGTTTATAGAAAGTTCAAGCTTGTTATGTTTCTAGGGGCCTTAAACAAATTGAGCAGCCCATTTTTCCTAAAATCTGTTCCATTTTTTTTATCAGGGAGTTTTTATTTGTTCCTTACTGAGAAGGCACCAAGGTGGTGCTGACCTGGCCAGCCTCTCCATACAGTTAAGCTCTCTAACTGGATTCCATCTTCTGTGTATGACCTAGGTTCTCATGTACTATTCCTGCATAAGGAAGTGGAAGCATAGTGGTGGGAGTAGATTAAAAGGCCCATTGTATCTAGGTAGGTACCACAACTTTCCATTTATTAATTATGCTATGTAAGGTAGCCACTCCACTGTGGGAAGCACCAATCTTCCTCTATATTTTCGGGGGAATACTAAAGGAAGTGGTGTAGATAAAGGGGGAAATAATTATTCCTCTAGGAGTTTCCTGAAAAATTCTGCATTACTGATATTTCTTGGGCCATTATGATCAATCTTACAGAGTACAGTGCAGGTTTTGTCATTATTTTTGTTATTGGTCAGGCTCTGAGCCTGGCTATAGGTAAAGATTATTAAAATCACACAGAGCTTAATCCCAAACTCTATACATGGCAAAAGGCAAAATGTTTTCAGTTTGGCCTGAAGAATCTAGCCATGCTGAACTTCCTGTGAAGCTGGTCAAGCAGCTTGCATGTCAGCACCTGCACCAACAATGTAATTATAATGGACTATTGTTGTATGCTTTACATTGGGTTGTTCTAGTTCTCCCCCACCAAGAAAATTGGATAGGTCCTGCTAGTTTTGTGGGCCCGCTTGGCCCCGCCCCTAGGAACTCTGAGAGAGTGCCAGAGTTCCAGAGTTCCAGAGTTGGAGAGTTGCAGAGTTCGAGAGTGCTTGGTGCTGCCGCGGGGGGAAAGAGGCAGCAGAGTTCTGTTTGGTGATTGTTTGGTTTGGTTTATGAATCGTTGTTCCTGAATAAAGAAATACAGCTTCCCTGCCCAGCCGTATGTCTCTGGTCATCTCTGTTACCCGCCCATGAAGCTATAGCCCGGCCAGCAAGAGCCTCCGAATTTTAACAACAAATGGCGCCCATGTGGACCTGACCTGTGCATCTCTCAGATAAGTGAAGACAATTTGGCTACCTATGTACTATGGCCTTCTCTTCTGCTTGTGGAGAGATCTCCAAAGGCCTCTGCTCTTTCTTCACGAGACTGTTTTGCTGTTTCTGGAACATTTATCTCTTGGCCACTCTGTGGTTTCCACTCGCTTGGGCGAACTCAAAACAGCCAGAGGAGTCGGGAAGAGCCAGCGGGCAAGAGGCGAGGCACGGAGCTGCCTTTTCCACCTGGTGGAACAGCCAGCCCAGACAATCCCGCGCACCGCGCCCGCAGCCCTGCAGCCCGCAGGAGGCCGATGCCAGCACACAGGAGCCCGACGCCAGCCCGCAGGAGGCTGACGCCAGCACACAGGAGCCCGATGCCAATGCGCAGGAACCCGATACCACCACACAGGAGCCCGACGTCAACACGCTGGAGCCCAATGCCAACATGCAGGAGCCCGATGCCACCATGCAGGAGCCCAATGCCAGCATGCAGGCCAGCCCACAGGAGCCGGCTCTCCACTGCGTGGCGCAGGGCACTGGACGCGTGATTCCTCCATGCTGCTTGGCCACTGCGAGCAGGGCAGTAGACATGACAGGGCCATGGGGTAGGGCCGTGGCGGCCTATCATGGCAGCCACCCCTGGGCACCTAGACCCACGCCTTCTACAAAGCTGGCCTGCCCGCCCTTGTGCTATGAATTCTGGAATGATCCTGGACCTCCCGGACCCCCGGGCTCCCTGCCGAAACTGGGCACACGAGATCTCCAGCTGCCAGTCTGGTCTGAAGGCAGACAAGCTGGAGTATGCAGAGATTTGTGCAGAGATCGCAACCTGCAATTCCTAGAAGTGAAGCTGCCCAAGAGACCACCACTGGACAACGCATCCCCCCAACAACTAAGATAGTACAGATTTAAATTCATGTTTAAAATGACATGTCTTCGTAACAAAGGTTTCTCTCCTTGTGTATTAATGACCATGTTTATGTGTATGTTTAAAGTTTGGTAAACAGTTACTTTAAGGCTAAATTCTTACTAGTCAAAGTTAAATGAAAAAGGTTTTCAACATAATTCTCATAAAGATAAAATTAACTTACATTTAAAGTCTGAGGTAAAAATTAGTTAACAATCAATATATTTTAACTAAGTTGGTCTAAACAAAAGGTTAAATAGACTTGTTGATATGTAAAACTCTCCATTACCTTCTCTATTAGAAATGGTAGATCGTACAATGGCTATGCTAATTATTCTCATGCCTGAGGTTTCCTTTCCTGTGCACACCTAGGGTGTGTCTCCATCTTGAATGGGTGTAACAAAAGGTCAAAAAGACGTTGCTGATATGTAAAAGTCTCAAATTCCTTCTCTGTTAGAAACGTTAGATTGTGCTTGGTTATTCTAATAACAAGTTTTGTTTCATAATAAGTAAATTGCAGCCAGCTGCCTTTGGGACTCTAGGCCGTTCCCCACCCCCATGCAAATTCCTGTCGAGACAAGTACGCCCCCCAGAGGCAAGAAATGTTTTTTTTTAAGCTGATAAAGTTTTGCCCAGAGGCGAAATATGGCCCCCTCAGGCTTTCCCTTGGCAGCACACTGGTTCTTGTTACTTGCTTACATGTTTCTCCATGTTTGTGCCAGTTTTTTTTTTTTAAATGCCTGTACGATATAGGTTTCTGTTCACCCCACACCCTTGATACTGTAGTCATTTAGTTAAAAAGAAAAGGGGGAATTGTTGTATGCTTTACATTGGGTTGTTCTAGTTCTCCCCCGCCAAGAAAATTGCATCAGTCCTGCTAGTTTTTCAGGCCCGCTTGGCCCCGCCCCTAGGAACCCTGAGAGATTGCCAGAGTTCCAGAGTTCGAGAGTTGGAGAGTTGCAGAGTTCGAGAGTGCTTGGCGCTGCCACGGGGGGGAAGAGGCAGCAGAGTTCTGTTTGGTGATTAGAGACATATGCCCAGCCATATGTCTCTGGTCGTCTCTGTTACCCGCCCGTGAAGCTATAGCCCGGCCAGCAAGAGCCTCTGAATTTTAACAACAGACTATCTCTCATCTTAATTTAAAGAATATCCTTATCACATATGTCATTATATTGGCACCAAGTTAACATACATGTTTAACATACATATCACTGAGGATAATTTTGCATAAACACTAACTGCTCAGGGAAAATAGTGTTTACTATTGCCAGCATGATTTATGTAATAGCATAGGGCACATAAGATACTACACTATTTATTGTGGTAGTTCTCAGTCACAGCATTTTGAGGGAGAAAGAACAAACTTTATCCAGGGATAGCATCTCTATCTCAACTCCCCCTTTCAATTTCTCTGTCTCAGTCCAATAAATAATAATAATAATAATAATAAACATTAAAAAAAGAAGTCTTCTGCAAAGTAAAGGTAGCCATTACCACGAAAAGACCCCCCCCCCCCAGAGTGGGAGAAAAATCATAATGTGGCAGAGGACCAATAACTAAAATGCACAATGAACTCACCAAACTCAACAATAAGAATAAAAATACAAACAACCCCATTGAAAAATTGGCGTAGGAGGGAGTGTAGATACATGCAGAATCTTCACTCAAGAAGAGATCCAAAGGACCAAAAGACATACGAAAAAATCTCAATGTCACTGATGATCAAGGAAATGCAAATAAAAATAATGAGATACAACTTTATCCCTCTGAGAATGTCACACATTAGAAAAGATGGAAACATCAAGTGTTGGAGAGGCTACAGGGAAAAGGGACTCTTCTACATTGGTGGAGGTAATGCAAATTGTTCCAACCTCTATGAAAAACATTCTTAGGTTTCATCAGAATGCGAGAAACTGACCTGCCTTACTGTCCAGCAATCCCTCTTCTAGGAATTTATCCAGAGAAAACAAAAACACCTATTCAAAAAAGATCCATGCAGACCAATGTTCATAGCAGTGCGATTTGTAATAGCCAAAATTTGGAAGCAACCCACATGCCCAATGACAGATAATGGCTAAAGAAGATACGGTACAGATACATAATGGAGTACTGTGCAGAAGTTAAAAAGGATGGAGTCATCTCCTTTGTAAGAGTGAGGTCAGAATTCAAAGGCATCATGTTAAGTAAAACAAGCGAGAAGGAGAAAGACCAATACCAAATGATCCCACTTATGGGTGGAACTTAATAGCAACGAACAGTAAAGAAAAACATAAGGTGAAACTTGGACTGGGTGTGGCATATTACACTGAAGCTGAACCTGGGGAAGGAGGGTAAAGGGCAGGATGAAGAGATATTTGGATATTGTTTTGTCTCCTAGACACCAATCATGAAGATGAGAGGTTTTAACTATGGGTTAAAAGACTGTATTTTAAACCATTAACTCCCCCAGTAAACTAAACACTCTACTTGAATATATACCCATGGAGAATCCACTTTTACAAAAAGAGTATTTATGACTAAAAGAACAGATATAGCAATAATCCAATAATATTACCTTTTTATTGTATCCTATAAAAGGTTTTCTTAGAAGGCATAATTTCACCTAAGTCATTTTTACATAAATCGTACATTTCACTAGAATATCCTTTGAATAACTTTATGGAAGAATTTTCAAGCCACTATTCAAAGATCACTGTAGGTTACAGAGCACATTGTATCATTTGCGGTAATGATGCAGGACAATCAGTGTTTCAGTAGTTCTAAAGAAAATAAACACAAAAATTTTGTTGATTAACACTGAAGTCACTTCTTTGGGTGACTTCAGAAAGCTAAGAAAGGTTTACTTAGTAAAAGTCACAAAGTTTATTTTTTAGGTTACAAAAGACAAAATGTGGTTGGGGGCAGATAGCATAATAGTTATGCAAAGGGAGTCAGGCAGTAGCACAGTGGGTTAGGCAAAGGTGGCGCATAGCACAAGGACTGGCTAAGAATCCTGGTTTGAGACCCAGGCTCTCCACCTGCAGGGCCTTCACTTCACAGGCGGTGAAGCAGGTCTGCAGGTGTCTTTCTCTCTTCCTCTCTGTCTTCCCCTCCTCTCTCCATTTCTCTCTGTCCTATCCAACAATGGCGACAACAATAATAATTACAACAATAAAACAACTAGGGCAACTGTTAGCGAGCATAAATCAAACCATCATCCACTGAAAGGAAGCAAAGATGTTTATTGACGAATTGCAATCTGGGCCGAGATGATGACTGGTGTTAGTCTACCAAGCTCGACCCCGAACAGGGCTCAAACCACACAATTTATAGGAATTCAGACTACAGTCAGGGAGGAGGAACACATCACCTTATCAACCTATATCCAATAACAGGCTATAGCAAACACAAAATCCAATCATTTCAAACTTAGCAAAAGCATGATCTATTCAAAGCAAAGCGTGGGCTAGTTTCAAATATAGTAAGATCACACAACCAATAGAATCTAGCCAGGTAGGGTCACCACATCCCCCCACCATCAGCTATGACCACCCATCTGGTAAACAGCATGCCACAGACTCTGTGCAAAGGTCCTGATAAGGCTTGTCTCCGTGCAGGGTCCTTTGAACAACTTACAAAACAATGGGTGGCCTACACTGATTAGGTCCTATTTATTCAAGGGGGTAAGGGCAAGGAATTTTCCACCTCACACTACAAGCAACTTATACTAAATGCACTTAACAAACAACTGCATAAAAAGGGAATTTCAAGGCTACTGCCTTTTACAACAACAAAAAGGAATAAATAAATGAATAAATAAATATTAAAAAATAGTTATGCAAAGAGACTCTCATGTCTGAGGTACCGAACTCCCAGGTTCAGTCCCCTGCACTGCACAACCATATGCCAAAGCTGAGCAGTGCTCTGGTAAAAAAGAGAGAGAGAGAGAGACAGAGAAAATGAGTTTGTCATATATCTCCTCTGTTTTATTTATGATGAAGCAAGTTTCTTCTCAGAGCTCCCCCTCATTTTAAAAGTTCTCCATTTTTTTTTATAGTCAGGCAGCTACAGGCAGAAGCCACCTAGTCTTTCAGATGTAGAGACTCCCCCCACCCCCTGCACTACACAAGCAATGCAACTGGCTTTTCTTTAGATAACTCATTTATTCTGACTCCTGCCTGAACTGGGGGTTGCTGTAAGTCTGAAATTAACCTCCTCATTCTGCTTCTGTTTATCCGCTTTGCTTTTGGAGCCATAAAGTCCAGAATGTATAACTTAGATAAAGTATAGAAGGAACTCACAGAACACCTCTTTTGCCCTCTGGCTCCTTAGATAAAAGTGTACACCCCCATCCAAGGGGGATATTTAAGACCCTAGTTTTCCAGGGCTAGTTAGTTCACAAGCTATAGGGCTTCTTTGGCATTCTGGCTTATGGGCTCCTCAGCTGAAACCCCCCTATGTGTCTACCCCTCAGCTGAGGCCCCTGTATCTTTACCTGTGTAAGTTTGTGTCTTTTTACTGACTATGCTATGTGCTTGCATGAATAAATATTTCAAATTCCTCTATTTCTTGTGTTGGTCTCAGTTTGTCTCAGTTTGTAATAGGTACAGTCTGAAGCAAAAATTTAACATCGTTCTGACTTGGCAATCATACCTTAGTTCTGTTAAATATTAATATTTAACAAATATTGATAAAGTCAAGACTTTATCAAATATTTGAGTAAAAAATGTCTCTTTTTTCCACTGGTTCCACTAAAATGTAATAGCACACATCGGAATTTTAGTAGTCTTCCCTAAAAGTGAATGTATGCTTTCATGCCCTTATGGTTATAGCCCACCAGGCTGAAAAAAAATTAAACATTTTTTTCATAAAGAAACTAAGTATGTTTAATGAGATACATTGATAATATTGACAAAAAATTAATCTTCTTACCAACCCTATAATGCCAGAGGGCTACATATCCCTATTCACACTCTTAAAATCTCTAGTTGCTTCTAATCCCTTCTTTTAAATGAAGTAAATAAATAAGTAAATGTTTCTACTTTTAAATCTCACAGTATTTCTATCTGTGAAAAAAGAAAAATTAAATTTTCTGTCTCCATGTACAGTCTCAGAATATTACTATCAATTTGAAAGATATCTACATAGAGAGGCAGTAATCAAAGAATTTGGTGGGTTTAGGTTTAAGTTTGAGTGTTTTGTATTATTTATCTGGCTTTGCATTTTTAAAATTATATTTTTATTTGTTGGATAGAGACAGCCATAAATAGAAAGGGGAGAGGAAGACAGAGAGGGAGAGAGATAGTGAGACACCTGCATCACTGCTTCACCACTGCAAAGTTTTCCCCCTGCAGGTGGAGACTGCGGTCTCAAACCTGGGTCCTTGAGCACTGTAACATGTGTGCTCAACCAGGTGCACCACCATCAGGCCCCCTGGCTTTGCTTTTTAATCCCAAAGGCTCAGGGTGACCTCTTTAATTCCTAAGAGTTTCTACTTAAGAGTTATATGAATTAAGTGAGATAATATACACAAATTGCATGGTAAAAATAGGTGGTCACTTGCTTTTCTGCTTTAGTACAACAAGTGACAAACATACACACAAGAAATGTATCTACAAAATCATTAAACATTCCTAAATAGAGAGGGGTGGAGTTGAGATGGCTGTGTGAAGACAGCACCTAGGCTAATGCTACTCAAAACAGCTCTTCAGATCCCGGCACTTTGGAATGGAAGCAGGATTTCCAGGGTAGTAGGAGAGACACTGCAGAGAAGGGGATGAAAAAAAACCAGTGGAAAATTATAGCCCACCTATGAATAGGCAAAAGGGTTCTGAAAAGGACAAAGGGAATGTGAGCAATAAATCTTCTATTGCACCCCCAAGCCTACCCCCAGGCTGGATGTGCCTTAATTGGGAAGCTGGAGCAGCCAGAGAGCAAGAGGCCCCCTGAGGAGTCAAGCTCTTCTGGCAGGATTCCAAGGGTGAACCCTTTGTTTGATTCCTGGGGTGATTCATGTGACCTTGCCTGCCTGGATCTGAAAGACAGATAGTCTCAAGCAATTTGATTTGGTGGGCTCTTAGGCCCACCCACTGAAACAATTAGGCAAAGCTTCATCAAACCAACATCCCCCCCCAGCTGAGTTTATATATTCTGTTAGTTTATTAATTCCTTCCCTGGTTCTCTGTCTAGGCTGTGGTTGGCTGCTTGTGTGTCTTGTTTAGTTGTTGTTGTTGTTGTTGCTTCCCTCCTCCCCCCCATTGCTTTGCTTTGCTTTGTTTTGTTTGGAGGGGAATTTTTTGTTTGGATGGTTTGGTTTTAGGCTTTTTGTTTGGTTGGTTTACTTTTGCTTTTTTTATTTTTATTTTTTTTCTGTAGCTGTTTTCAGTCATCTATTCCCTACAACAATTTGAACACAAAATACCCTTCCTTTCATATTTCAAAGGCAGTGACAGTAGTGTCACCATTGTTAGCGAGCAAAATCAAACCACCATGCACTGCAAGGAAGCAAAAGATGTTTATTCACGAATTCGAATCCGGGCCGAGAGGTGACTGACAGCAGTCCACCAGCTCGACCCCGAACAGAGCTCAAACCACACAATTTATAGGATTTCAGAGCACACTCCAAGGTGGGGGGGGGGGGTATGATAAACAGGGATTCTACAACTTATTCAATGGTACTTTATAGAAAACGCAGGATCCAATCATTTCAAACATTGAAACACACTAAGCAACCTATAGAATTTGTCTAATTTCAAGCCTCTATGCAATATAGGGTTACCACACTTTCAGTTATCGACTAAGACCATCTGGCCTCAGGCAGTTGTTTCATCAGCCTTGAGCTGACTTGGGTTTGTGGCTAGGCTAGCTATTTCCTTTAAGATAAAACTGGCAACCTGCCCCTGCATAGGGGTGGTGACTTTCGCCCTGTGTAGGGGGTACAGGAATTTTCCATCTCACACTATAAGCAGAAAAACAACTATACTCAAAACTTTAAAACTACTGCATCTAACAACCATTAGAACAATAACTCCATCTACTCCTGAGACAGATCACAAAATGACTTGCTTCTGGAGTCCAGGAATCAACAGATCAGATAGCACAGCAACACCCAGGACACAAATTATAAAAGACACCAAATATAATAGTCAAAAACAAAACAACAAAAACAATGAAGCTAGTGGTAGGAATGGTTTGGGGTTATACCCGTTATATCATAATTCTGTAAACCAATATTAAATCATTAACAAAAAGAAACCATTCATACAGTTTGTTAAGCACTGAATTAAAACTGGATCCATGTTCAGAATACTCAAAGTGAAAAATATACACTAAAATTCAGTATACAGTAAAATTCACTTAGTTATTTTTTCATTTTTATAAGGATATAACTTATTTAAAAGTAGACAACCCTGTGTTGAAAATCCTCTTTGGATTTCCACATGTCTACAAGCACTTATCTAACTAACAGATCAATATTTATTTAAAAATGAATTCCTACCTGCCTATAAGGTAACATTTTGAAACTTTCATTAGTTATATTCACATACTCCATCAAGGCAATTAATACTCTGAATTGCATCATCATCTGAGTTTTAGCTATTGTTAAAATCACACTAATGAGGGGCCAGGTGGTAGCACATGTGGTTGAGCATACATGCACAATGTGCAAGGACCCTAGTTCAAGTCTCCATCCCCACCTTCTGGGGAAAGGTTTGTGAGTAGTGAAACAGTACAGCAGCTGTAGCAGGTCTCTCTCTCTCTCTCTCTCTCTCTCTCTCTCTCTCCCTCTCTCCCTCTCTCTCTCTCACCTTTTCCCTCTCTATTTCTGGCTGTCTCTATCCAATATATGGATAATATTTTTAAAAAATTTAAAAATCACACCAATAAAATCAAAGGCTCTTTTGCCTATTTTGCTAAGCATAGTATGTATGAAATTTATTGGCACTCTCTATGTTTGTATTTTTCCTCTTTCTTTTAGTATTGAGCAGTAAAATTATTATTTTGATCCAAATACACACCTGACAGTTTAGAGAAATAATTGAAAGTATGGATAGATTTCCTACAGGTTGCCTTCTATGCTTCCTCCCAGCACAAAGAATAGTCTATTTCTATGTGATCCTCTCTGCTATTTTATCACAGTGAGCATACAGTTTTATTTTCGATTCCTCCTACTACTAGAAACACCTCTCACTGTATGCTGCTTTGCACCTCAAGTTCCCTCAATTTCCAAATGGAAAAATACTTTATTCCCTGGATTATCTAACTCATTTTCCCCTCTCACTCTATTATATACTACTACTTTTTTTTCCCCTCTGGCACCACTAAATATCTCTGAAGTATAGGCATTATGTAAAGCAAATAAACAAATCTGTTATGATTTGTTATGATCTGTTATAAAGTCAAACTTATGACAGGTTAAAGAAAAACATGACACTTGTTAATGGAAATGAGAAAAATCTACAATTTTAACCAGTGGACACTGAACACAGCTAGTCATGATAAGCCATTTACTAAAATTCACTTATTTGAATTCAATCTAAAAATTCCAGAAGGATCTGATCTACTGGATATTTTTTTTCCCCAAAGCTTCAGATGAACTCTCTAAACAACTTATTTTAATTGGAGGACATTACCTTAAGGAACATTTAAACCACACTGAGAAACTTCAGACTCAGAACATGCCATTTACTGAGGAAATTGCAATTAATTTATTTCCCTCCTGGAGGCACTGCTTAACATGTCAACGGTAGAAATTTTATCCAATGAAAAAGAATAAACCCAAGGAAACTGACCATCTGAACTCAAATGAACTGTAACTTCTTATATATTTTTCATCCTTCACTCTGGGAACAAATTCCAGTTAAACAGAAATATCAGGTTAATAGATTTTAATAGTGGTCTCATATTTCTGTTTTGTGCAGCAAGCAAGAGAAAGACAATACACAACTAACTGAATGATTTTCTGCCACTAGGGAAATTTACAGATCTAAAACCATTATTTCTTTCTTTGTATATTATAAACCCATGGATAGTATTATGGGTTGAATTCATTAAACTTCAAATACAATTTCACTTAAGATTATTGGGTTGTGTGTGAAATCATGATGCATTTTTCTATGCAAAGATGTGTGCTGCAAAAAAAAAAAAAAGGGGGGGGGGTGGGGAAAATAGTATAAGGGTAAGGAAAGAGAAAAGAGACATAAAGCACCCAGGGAGAGACTATGTTGTCATTGTCATTTAAGTCATGTATTACTATTTTATTTTGTTTGCCCCTTCTCCTCTGAACTTTCATGTTTTCTCAGTCTCTTTTTGAATTATTTGTTATAAGTTCTAGTCTTATGCATACTTCTTTGCTAATTCTATTCTCAGTTCCATCATGTCAAAGGCAAATCCCTTTCAGTTGCTATCTTAACCCTGATTCCTCTCTCTCCCTTTTCTTTCTTCCTTTCTTTCTTTCTTCCTTTCTTCTTCCTTCCTTCTTTCCTTCCTTCCTTCCTTCCTTCCTTCCTTTCTTCCCTTTCTTTCTTTCTTTCTTTCTTCCTTCCTTCCTTCCTTCCTTCCTTCCTTCCTTCCTTCCTTTCTTCCCTTTCTTTCTTTCTTTCTTTCTTTCTTCCTTCCTTCCTTCCTTCCTTCCTTTTTTTTTTTCTTTTTCCATTTTACTGGAGGGTTAATGATTTACAGTATGCTATACCCATGAGTCAACAACCATACATCAAGACCCAAAGCATTCTTTAGCTCCTCCCAAGTCTGCCCTCCCAGAGTTTTTTTGTTTTGGTGCTGTATATCCTACCCAGTTGAAATTTTGTTTTCCTTTTCTGTCCTTGTTACTTTTTTTCTTTTTCATTCTTTGCCTTCAGGGTTATTGCTGGGGGCTCAGTGCCTGTACTAGAAATTCACTGTTCCTGTAGCCAATTTTTTTTTTTTAAAGAACAGAGAGAAAAATTGAGAGGGGAGGCTGAGATAGAAAGGAGGGAAACATCTGCAGACTTGCTTCACTACTTGTGAAGCAACTTCCCTGCAGGTGGGGAGCCAAAGCCCTGAACCAGGATCCTTGTGAGGGTCCTTGAACTTAGCACTATGCATTTAACCTGGTGCATCAAGGCCCAGCCCTCACTCCCTTCCATCCTTCTCTCTCTCTCTCTCTCTCTCTCTCTCCCTTCCTTCCTTCCTCCCTCTCTCCCTCCCTCCCTCCCTCCCTCCCTCCCTTCCTTCCTTCCTTCCTTCCTTCCTTCCTTCCTTCCTTCCTTTCTTCCTTCATTTTTTCCCCTTCATCTTATCCTTTTTCTTCCTTCTCCAGAGTCCTTTGCCTTGGTGAGTTACACCACATCCAGTCCAAGTAAGAACTTAAGTTTACCCTTATTGTTCTTCTTCTTTTCCCCTTAAATTTCACCTATAATGACTGAGATCATTTGGTATTGGTCCTTCTCTTTCTGGCTTATCTCACTCAACACAATATCTTCAAGTTGTAACCAAAATATTGCAAAGGAGATGACCTCACTTTATATAGCTGTATAGTATTCCACTATGCATATATACCACAACTTTCTTAGCCACTCATCTGTTACTGGGGACCTGGGTTGCTTCCAAGTTTGGACTATTACATATTTTGCTGCTGTGAACATAGGGGTGCACAGGTCTTGTTTAAAAATTTTTTTAAGTATTTTATTTATTTTGAGAGAGATGCAGAGAGAGAAAGACACAGAGAAACACCAGAGCACTGGCTTATTGTGGTACAGGGGATTGAACCTGGGACTGTGGAGTCTCAGGAATGAGAGTCTCTTTGCATAACCATTATGCTGTCTACATCCAGGGTGCACAGGTCTGTTCAGATAGGTGTCTTTGTTTTCCCTGGGTATATCCCCAGGAGAAGAATTGCTACTTAACCCTGATCCTTAATCTGCTCTGTCTCTTCTTCTTCCAGCGTTTGCTCTGTCTCTAAGACTCTGCCTCTCATTTATCCTAGATGTATGCAAACTGTTATTTACATATTTTAACTTTAAAATTAGAATGTGTTTCTCCCAAAAGTTTAAAAGCATGTAGGTACAGCTCTCAATCATGCATATTAATAGTAAAGTTTTTGAAGGTTAATCAGTTTATCCTAGGTCAATAGAAAAGGAAGGAGTATAACTGAATTTTAAACCCCAAACTGAAGAATATGAATGATTTCAACCTAGATCTGCCTCCATTCTACTCCTCAAAGCCAAGTTTAAAAATTCAGAAAGAGGGGTCAAGCAGTGGCCATTATGTACATTATGGTATGCAAGGACCTGGGTTCATTCCTCTGTCCCCACTTGTTGGAAATCTTCCAAAGTGATGAAGCAGTGCTTCAGGTGTTTAGTTTGCCTTTTTCTTTCTTTCTTTTCTTTTTTTGTTGTATTTATTTATTAATCTTCCCTTTTGTTGCCCTTGTTGTTGTAGTTATTATTGTTGTCATCTTTGGATAGGACAGTGAGAAATGGAGAGAGGAGGGGAGACAGAGAGGCGTGGAGAAAGATAGACACCTGCAGACCCGCTTCATCACTTGGAAAGCAACTTCTCTTCAGGTGGGGAGCTGGGGGCTCCAATCAGGATCCTTACACTGGTCCTTGTGCTTAGTGCGATCTGTGCTAAACCTGCTGTGCTACAGCCCCACTCCCTTGTTTGTCTTTTTCTTTTTCCCTTTCTACCATTCTTTGCTTTCTCATTTTTCTGTCTCTATCCTGAAATAAATTAAATAAAATTTCAGAAAGAATTGATCTGTTTTGTATTTGTAAGTATCTGACATCTATCTTGGAGAGATGTGAAACTGAACAACTCTGTCTACAACATTCTTGTAAATCAACATTCCCCCAATAAAGTACTCCATTGCAGTAGATAAATAAATAATTTTCTGTGATGGAATGGAAACGTCCAGTTCCATTAGCATTGTTCAAGATAAAGCCATAATAGAGACATTTCTGAGTATATCTAAGTCTCAGCAATGTAGCCATGGCTATGTTACATTGCATTAAGATATGTCTATTTCCAGAAACCCTAGAGCAATGTAATAGAATGAGTTCCACAAAGATCCGTACAACAGATGTACCTGTGCTCTAGAGTAGAGCTACAGATTTTCCATGATTTGGGTCCCACTATGAAACACAATTTGTTCACAATATGCCTGTATGCCTATATAAATATAAGTATAAATGTAAATAAATATAAGTATGTAATATATATGGAACACAAGAAAAAATCAAATGCGCTAAAAAAATAATTTAAAAATTCTGTTTAAGTTGTTTGCCTAGACTAGTAGTTCTATGATAGATACACTTGAAGCTTATTTTTAAGAACACTGCCAGTTATTGAATACATATTAAACACCAATCCCCAAACTGAGCTTTCTCTGTAGCAACTATTAAAGTCTAATTCTAGACTACAAAGTAAATGTGATTGTGCCAAAATTATAGGTAAGAAAATATAGCTGAAAATTTAAAATTTTGCCTAATGAACCATACCGAGGAGGGATTGAAATGGGGATTAAGTACAGGGAATATCATAATTGTTGCTGTGATAACTATGTAGTGATACTTTATTGATTAAATGGAAGGAGGGCAATAAGAGTCTGTGTTTATTTGATTTGCTATGTGACTGAACTGACAGTCATTTACTTAAAATCTTTCACTGATACGAGCAGTTGAGAAAACATAAACAAAACGAAAAAATATATATACAGGGCTGGTAAAATAGCTCATTTGGATAGTATGATGCTTTGCTATGTGTGTGACTCATAGCCCAGCACAACCTTCACTACACAGAAGGAAGCTTTGGTGCCGTGGTCTCTTTCACTCTCTTGTCAGCAACTCTGCCTCTCGAAAATGTTTATTATTTTTTTTAAGGAAAATAATGTGAAAGACATTTTTTTTATATCATAGCATGAATTACTTGAGTATGAAAGAACAGCAAGATATACTAAAATTTCTTAACATTAAATTTTAAGCATATCCACTTCAAATGTCTTACTGATATCAAAGTTCTTTGTTTACTTGTTTCACATAAAGAAAGAGAAACACTGTCTTTAAGAAAAGCAATGATGATAAACAAGAATTATATAGTCATCATCCCTTGGTAGATACTTTTGCAGTGATCATATAGGTTAGCTGTTTGTTGTTAACTTTCGGAGACTTGACATAGCTGATATGCAGTAAGTCACTGTTCTGCACATAATGTGTTCAGTATATGCAATTCAAATAAATTCTACCTTTGTCTAAAATGTTGAGCAAATGTTATGCAGAAGTTTTTACTTGCTTTCTTCAAATTTCTGGAATTACATGCAAAGAAATATGTCTCTTATCCACTGCTATGCAAATGATCACTGCTAGAGATACAATTATAGTGTCATTTATGATTTTAATAGAATACATAAAACTAGACATACCAGAGCAGAGTTCAGTCTTCTGTCATTAATTATTAATACAACCTGATCCACTGATGTCTTTTATTTTTACCTCAAAAGGAAAACCAAATGTGGGCTAAAAATTTATACTCTGACCCATTTGAATAGAATCTCCTTTGTTGAGTATCCTGCTCGGCTTCATAAAGGCCAATACAGCCACTTTGAATAATCACTACCATCACCTTTTAACACATATACATACTAGGAAGGTTTCCTAGTTAGCAACACAGAGGTCTTGCCCAGAAAATGTGGCTTCAGGCTGAGTATGAAGGAAAGCAGGAACACAGGATGTGATGAAGAATGGTCACAAGAGCATGGAGGGCACAACAAAAGGACTAAAGCCCATTTAGAAACTTCAGAGAATGAAAAGTTGTTGCTGCAAAGTGGTTGGGGACTCACTTTCAGGATAAAAAGTCAAAGGCTGAGTGTATGCATTTGTTTGATTCTGGAGAAACTTTTGCTAAACATTGCTTAATCGCTAAGCTCCAAGTACCACCATTTAGTGTAGTTCAAGAAGACTTTACAGCAGCCTGTGTCGTCAGGGGCTTTCTTCCCTTCTGGGGCTCTGAGACTGAAAGTCTCAGGGGGAGGGTTCTGTTTACTCATCTTCCAGAAACTCAGGAGGCATTAAAAAGCCCCATCAGGTGTGGTAATTAAAGTATGGAAGAGCTGAGTGAATTGTCTTCATAAACACAGTCAAAAGTGACAAATCTGTATTACTGTATTGCACTCTTGATTCAGCTTGGCAGCGGTATGTCTCCAGTGAAAAATTCCAAGGACTGCACAAGAGAATGAGCATACCGATCTTTGAGAATAAATTTAACTAGATCATCAAAAGAGATGTGATAAAAAGCAGTCATGTCCTAATGGTAACTGTAGGCACCAATGTCCATCTTTCACAGCTCTGTCCTTGCTGTCTCTTGAGTCTTGCTGCAGGCTAGACTAGTTGCAAGGTGTGACTAATATACTAAACATGGATGTGACAGCTAGCAAGAGGCTACTAGCTTAATAAAACTTTACAGCTTATCAGGTTGCTGTCATTAAAAATAGTTTCCGTATTCCCAGAGGGATAAAGAATATGAAAGCTTCTGATAGAAGGGGTGGGACATGGCACATTGGTGGTCCCACAGTCTTGTCAATCATTATTAAATCACTAATAATAAAATGAAAATAAAGTAAAATAGCTTCCATGAAAAGTCATTATTCTGCCTGAAGTTTTCCATTGTTTGTTATTGATTTATTGCTTTTCAACTTTGCCTTGGCAAAAACTCTTTGTTTATGGAAATATTTCTCTCTCTCTCTCTCTCTCTCTCTCTCTCTTTACCTTGGATTCCATAAGTCTAGGCTTACTGACAGTCTGAGTCATCTCAGTTGCACACACAATGAACATGTCAGAATTTGAAGCACAGACCATTAGCTCAGCAGAAAGATTCCCTATGAAAAATTTGGAAAGGTGGCAGTCAGGAGTTTTCTAGAATAGCTTATCTCTGGTACTGCAAAGTCTTTGGGATTTTTGTAAGATCACCTGAAAAATAAATAGTATAGAAAAATGGATCAGGGTTGTGTAAACCCTGATTTGGAGAACTTGTCTCATAAAATAATTCTGTTACAAAATGTTGTTCAAAGCTGAATTACAGAGAATTCTTAGATACCAATTCTTTCTTGCTTTCTTGTTGTGATGCATGAGACAACATCCTGACCATCCAATCTGTTCTCAATTACTTACTGCTCAAACTCAGACAGTCTAACACATTGTGTGACATTTTTAACTTTTAGAAAATCCTTCCAGGAGTCCCATTTTCTCCCATGACTTCCATACACAGGATCTGTAAACAATGAACATGACTGCACACTTATTATTTTTTTAGATTATATCAGAATAAAAATTTGTCATTCACCTTGACCAGCAATCTCATTTATAAGAATCCATTATGAAATAATACTGTAACAAATGTATAGAGTGAAATGCAATAGTGAGGTTCTAATAAAAGATTCTATTAGAAAAACATTCTAGTAAAACAAGAATGGCAAATGATAAAAGGAAAGATTTTTCTTTAGAGAAAATGCCTGTAGCAGACAGAAATGCACTTGACGACCTCCTCAAAAGTGTTTCTAGTTAAATGTTCTAAATCTAAAGAAAGAAGGGGAATAGATCTTATTTGATTTCAATGCACATTATTATTATTATTATTATTTGCTTTTCCTCTCTCTCTGCTCTGGTCATAGAACTTCACAGAAGAGGAGAATCAAATTAGCATTAGGAGCATTTATATGGACCCTGAGGTGTTCCGTCTATTTCTGGTAATACTCAGGGAGAGGATGGAGAACTCCACCATGAAGACTCAAATTCACCACTGATAGGGTAAGTCTTCATGGATTTGGAAGGAAAAAGAGCTAGTCAAGCCATGCCAGGTACTTCTCACATAGCCTCAGATTGTCTTACACTTATAGTCGAGGCTACAAGCATGACCTTATCCTCAGACTTCCTCTCCAGCATGTTGATGAGAACTTCACTGGCTTCTCTAAGCTAACAGGACACACAAAGCGGCCATGGGAAAATGACCCAACTGACAAGCCTACTGTAGGAACAACTAAAGGCTACAGTGAAAGCCCTGATTGCAAACTTGCAATATGAGGTTTACATGAATAGGAAGATGGAAACTAGAAAGTCTTCCAAAGCAGAACTGAACCCTACAAAAAATAAATAAATAAATAAATAAATAAATAATAAAACAATAAAATAAATAAATGCACATCAGATTCTACAAAGATAGTCCCATAAAGGAGGGATTTGGGGAAGAAGATAAGATAAGTCTGGCATAATCATTCTACTGCTCCTTAGTTTTCTATTGAAATATCATGGTAAGAATAAAGGGAAAAGGCCAAATGCTGTTCACCTGGGTGGGAGCCTGCTTCATCAGGTCTGAGCTCAGTTTTATCTGCACTGTGGAAAGTTTTGCTGTTGTGATATCTTTCCTTCTGCCCCTTTCTATATCTGAGAAGCCTAATCCAGAGTGGTGAAGCTCCAGAGATGACAAAAGAAAAGAAAAAAGAAAAAAAGAACAACCAAAAGCAGTTAGTTCAATAAACTACTACAAAAAATACTAATATTCCTCCCAATGAAGAGGAATTTAAGCTATATTACTGAATAAAATTTGAGAGCAACCTATTAGAGTTGAAGATATTCATATAAAATTCCCCCAAAGGTAAGAACTTTGAAATCTGACTAACTGCACAGTTTCTACCAGTTGTAACTTTTCTTACAAGAATAAAGGAAGCTTGATTCTCCTTAAAAAAAAAAATTCAATTTGGCTACTACAACAAAAACTCAAGTCTAAGTCATGAAAATATCCATCTAGCAGGATTGATTTTCATATTTCTTGCATATGGTACAGAGGAATGGCATCATGTAAAGGCTAGAGGAGAACAACATGAAAACCATCCCATAGACAGCAGAGTGTATGAGGAGTTGGTGATCAATTGTATCATTTTGTCCAAGACCAAGGAGATAATAACCTTTGAATCACACCCAGAAAATGAAGTCAGACATAGAGACCAGGGTGCTTTCAGCTTAGAGTCTCTTAATTGTAAGCAAATACAGCTAAAAGATTTGCAGGAAAAGAATAGTTTGAGGCTGACTGCAATACCCTTCCTGAAAAACCTTTGTTTTGACATCTAGATATAACTGTAAAATCAAACTCATGTTGTCTACTAAGCTTGAAAGAAGTATCCAAATTAACTTCACATATTTGACAATCTCCTTTTCCTGGTCTCTACATTGGTCCCTTATCACTTGGCTGCAGTTGCTGGATGGCGAATGTTGGAAGTAGCTTTTTGAAAGGTTAAACATCTGAAGCTGTTCAAAGAATCATGATATATATATATATATATATATATATATATATAAAATATTATATATAGATATATTATATATAATATAAATATATATAATATATAAATATATAATATATAATATATATTTATATATATAAAATTTCTATCTCACTTTGAAAGCATACAGAGTATGTATTCATAAACTAGGACTACTAGTAAGGGGTTAAAGTGGAAAGGCTATTTTGGTTGCTATTGAAGTCATTTTTTGCAGTAATCATACTATTTTAGGAAGAGCTAACTGCTATTGTCTGTAGGTAGTTTCCTAGTGCTGCCTTTGCAGAGGTGGATGCTTTGGAATTATAATTTTAAGAAATTTACTGAGACCTTCATTCTCTTACACTTCATCTCATCAGATCCATAACATGCCACACACAGGGAACTTTCACACATAAATATATACAAGCTTACACTTGACATCAGTTCACTCCATTGGGTGTGACTATAAAACTGTTCTACAGGTTACAACTCTTCGATACTCAGCTCTGTTAATGATTTTTCTATTCAAAGCAATTTATGTATTATATTGTGGATGGAAAAGTCAAAAATTGCCATTTATCTGACATGTACTTTAGCATGCTACACAGGGAAGACATGGACTTTGGGAGCAGATAGCCCTTGGTTTGAATCCTTACCCATCCATTGAAGTGTCCTTCAGTAGGTCATATACTACAAGTCTAACTCCTCAGTCTTGATTCCTGAGTCAGATAATATTAGAAACACTTACTTTTGAACAATGCACATACTTGGATATAAACAGTTGCATTCCTCCTTTCTACTTAATTGCTTAAAGCTTAGATAGATATCCCACTAGATGTAGTAACTTCAGGATGTCAGAATTCTTTTTAAAAAACAACATAAATGAACTCAGTTGAAGTCAAAAAACCATAAATGGACCTTAGCTTTTACAGCTATTTTCTATACTTAAATATGATTAGATAGTGGTTTTTGAGAATTAAGTAATTATTGCAGTATTTACTCACTTATTATATGGTCTTCCCTATTTGGGATGAACATATCACTTTAAAAAAATAGTAGGGTAATTTATACACCATATATAGAATCTCAAAGCTGTTATATCCATCATCTTTACTAATTTCAATACTGCAATAATACAAATTATGCTAAGAACTTACCTTCCCAACCTATGTTCCTTCTACCATTCCCAACTAGATCCGTCTTCACACCACAGCTGAAGTGGTATTTCAAAAATAGCCCAACCATTTCTCTTTTCTATAAAATTCTTAGTATTTTTCATGTCATAGTACATATGAAAAATGATATGACATAGCACCTTGGGTTAGCAGTGAGATTAATATAGCAACTATTTGATACCGTAGACAATCCAAACAATATTTTGAAACAATATTTTGGTTAGGTTTTCTTTTCTACAGACTATTCTATTTTTGAGTCTCATTGTTTCTGAAGATGTTACACAGTCATTATAATAAGAAAACCCCAGGAGTCAGGCTTCACTGACCATCTCAAATTTGTTATTAGTTGCTTCAGCAAGTATTGTCTGGTGAATGTAATGCCTCCATTTCACTGATGAGGAAAACTGAGACAAGATGTTGCCTGAAGCACCAAGGTGTTCCTGTATTTAACCTCACTTACTGAAGTTCTAAGCTAATACTTTGGTAATTAAGTCAAGTGGTTTGACTGATAAAACTTTCCCAATGTATTTTAATTTGAACAAGTTATGAGTTTTTTTCACTATTTCATACCCTACCTCTGCTAGTGTTACACTCTAATAGAGTACCGTTTGAAGAATTAATTCTGATACTTTGATACAATTTACCCAAGATAGAGTCAAAAACATAAAAAAATGAACAAAATATATAAAAATAGATTTAGCCTTAATTTCTCTGTTAATTATGACAAATAACCAACATAAATCAGATATTAGTCACATGCTCACTCTTAAACAAGATTGTCCCCTATTCTTTATATGTATTTGTATACTTCTGGGCTTGTTACTGGTTTACATACAATAGTTGAAATCCGAATTGATTATAATGCTATCATCATCAAAACAGCCTGGTGCTGGACAAAAATAGGCACACAGACCAGTGGAACAGAATTGAAAGCCCAGATCTAAACCTCCACACCTATGGACATCTAATCTTTGATAAGGGGGCCCAAAGGATTAAATGGAAGAAGGAGGCTCTCTTCAATAAATGGTGCTGGGAAAACTGGGTTATAACAAGCAGAAGAATAAAATTGAACCACCTTATCTAATCAGAAACAAAAATCAACTCCAAATGGATCAAAGACCTGGATGTCAGACTGGAAACTATCAAATATTTAGAGGAAAACACTGGTGAAACACTTTCCCACCTAAACCTCAAGGACATCTTTGATGAAACAAACCCAATTGCAAGGAAGACTAAAGCAGAAACAAACCAATGGGACTACATCAAATTGAAAAGCTTCTGCACAGCCAAAGAAACTACCACACAAACAAAGAGACCCCTCACAGAATGGGAGATCTTCACATGCCAAACATCAGACAAGACACTAATCACCAAAATATACTGAGAACTCAGCAAACTTAGCACCAAAAAAGCAAATGACCTCATCCAAAAATGGGCAGAGGGTATGAAAAAGACATTCACTCCAGAGGAGATCCAAAAGGCTAACAATCATATGAAAAACTGTTCCAGGTCGCTGATTGATTATGGAGATCGGGTTATAGGAATTGAGTGGAATTGTAACCCTCTTATTCTATGGTTTTGTTAATGTCTCCTTCATTAAATAAAAAAAAAAGAAAAAGAAATCCAAAGTGAATATAGAAACAGAAATTACATCATCCCAAGTTATAATGAGGAATTTGATTCCTATTTCTATTATTCAACTTAGTAAATCCATTTCTGGAAACCTAAAAAGTTATCACCTTACATTATAACATTATGCTAAGCAACACATCAAGACAAATAACAAAGCCTTTTAGATTTACAGGTTGCTATACATGCTATACATGCTATAATGTGGAGTTAGTATATGCATGTTCTGTTTAGCACAAGGTATATTTTAAATATTTGTCTCTACAAAAGTAGTAAAATAATAAAAATCAAAAGACTATTGATAATGATGGCTGGCAAAATACCTCACCTGGATAGTGTGCCTGCTTTGCTCCGGCTCCCTAATACGATTGGAGGAGCTTGGTTACTGTAGTGTCTCTTTCTCTCCTTTTCTCTCTTCTTCAGCTGAAAATAAAATAAAATAAAATAAAATAAAAAGCATTATGAGAGCAGTGACCCCTGCTGCTGATGGTAATCAACAACAACAAAAAAAGACCATTGATGCAGTGTTTTCTGGAAGAACTAAAGAACATTATAACAAAATTAAAAAGGCATTAAGATTGTGAATACATACTGAAGATATTTATGCATTCTAGTTCCTTCACTATATATAGTAGCTATAAATAATTTTATAATAAATTAGATACAGATGGTATATGAAGGCTTATTCTCCACTGTTTTCATTTCTCTCTGATTATATACACATGTCACAGGTATCTCTCTGTATCTCTCTCTCTCTACCTCCCCCTTCCCATACAATTTCTGACTGTCTTTATCCAATAAATAATAATACAAATAAATTTAAAATATAAAAAAGCACTTCTCTTCCATCTCAATCCCATAATAGATCCACTTACAAAACTCCAATTCCTTAGCAAGATTTATGAGATATAAAATGACCCAGTGCCAATTCTCACCAAGGTTCATTCCAGCTGTTTTTTGTTTCTCTCTTACACATCCTAATAATTTGTTCTTTTCTAACATTTTAGTACTGGTGTTTTCCTCTTGCAGAACCTTCTTTTCAATAGATTTTTATATAGCTGGCCTCTTTATGATTTATATGTCTGCTCTCTTCATCAGCTACATCTTCCAACTCACAATGTAAGTTAGTAATTCTTACCCCATTGCCATTTCCTTGTTTATTGATTCCTTATTTTTTTTCAGAACATTAGCCACAGTTTTATATATTTTATTAAATCTATGAGAACAGGAGCTTTGCCTATCAAATTATTTGTTCTCAGTGTCAACATATGATAAATAGTTAATACAGGAGCCAAGCAGTGGTGCACCTGGTTGAGCACACATGTTGCAATGGGCAAGGACACAGGTTCAAGTCCCCAGTTCACACCTATAGGGGGAAAGCTTCACAAGTGGTGAAGCAGGAATGCAGGTGCTTCTCTCTCTCTTTCTCTTTTTCTCCTTCTCTTTCTCCCTCGATCTCCCTTCCTCTCAATTTCTAAATAAATATAATAAGAATAATATGGTAAAAATAATAAATATAATAAAAAAACTTAAAAAAGTGAAAATAAATAATACGTTTTGGTCAAATAAATCATTTAAAAGTCCCAACATTCAGCTCATATTATTCTAGGCATAGAATAGATATTGGTTTCCTCATTTCTGTGTGAGTTTTCTGGCTGCATAATGATGTCTTTATAAATATGATTTTAAAATATGGAGGATGTATATATTTTAGATATGACAAGGGGATAGCAAAATCAGTAAGTCTGCACACACGCATACTGATTATCTTTCTGTTTCAGAAGACAGGCAAGCCAAAAGCCCTATCTGATGAGCTATCTAATGCTGAAGGACACACTTCACATTGAAATTGTAGCAGAAACTATTCATTGCTTGAGTTGTAGAACTCTCCACACCTTCATTCTGTCTTAGTTATTTCCCCAGCAGGATGATTCCCAGTTGTCCACATGATAATTTGCTTTCTAGGTGGTATTCTTTGCATCTTTCTTCAATTCCCTACCTTTTCCATTTTCCTACAAGTAGTACACAAGTGAGAACTTGAAACTTGTAACTAGAATATTTACAATAGATGACTGTTCCACAATCTGAATATGGTAGAACTCAGTATAAATAAAAAAAATACTAATATATAATTTTGATGCTCACTTACTATGCTGCCAGTTGGGGGAAAGTTCCACTTTTATTAACTTAGAATCTCTCTTTTTCCTATTTAATTTTTTATTATCTTAATTTATTTATAGAATAGAGATATCCAGAATTTGAGAGGGAAGGGTATGTTAAAGAGGAAGACAGAGAGAAAGAGAGAGAGAGAGAGACACCTGCAGAAATGATTCACTCACAAAGCTTTCTCTCTGCAGATGGAGATGGGGGCTCTAACCAGCTTCTTATGCATTGCAACATGTGTGCTCAACCAGGTGTGCCACCACCTATCCACTTCCTCTCTAAAATAAATTTTATTATCTCTTTTATAATTTTATTGAGGGATTAATGTTTTATATTCGACAATAAATAACATAGTTTTTATATGCATAACATTTCTCAGTTTTCCATATAACAATACAACCCCCACTAGGTCCTCTGTCATCCTTTTGGACCTGTACCTCCCCCCCCAACCACCCCAGAGTCTTTTATTTTGGTGCAATACACCAACTCCAGTAGAGGTTCTACTTGTGTTTTCTCTACTGATCTTGTTTTTCCACTTCTGCTTGAGAGTGAGATCATCCCATATTCATCCCTCTGTTTATAAGTTATTTTACTTAACATAATTTCTTCAAGCTCCATCCAGGTCTGCTCTTTCTTCTCAAGACTGTTTTGGCAATTCTGGGTCTTTCCTGGCTCCAGATAAACATTTATAGCATTTCTTCTATTCTCCTAAAAAATGTGGTGGTATTCTTGATGGGGATAGCATTAAATTTGTATATGGATCTGGGTGGTATATTCATTTGATGATGTTAATTCTTCCAACCCACGAACATGGAATATCTTTCCACTTCTTTGTGTCTTTTTCAGTTTCATTGAGTAGTGAATCATAATTTTCAGGATACAAGTCTTTGACTTCTTTGGTTAGGTTTATTCCTCAATATTTTATTGTTTTTGTTGCTATAGTAAAAGGAATTGATTGCAGTATTACATCTTCTTCTAACTTAGTGTTTGCATGGAGGAATGCCACTGACTTTTGAATGCTAATTTTGTAGCCTTACACTTTACTGTATTGCCTGATGATTTCCAAAGGCCTCTTGCTGGATTCTTTAGTTTTTTCTGTGTATGCTATCATGTCATCTGCAAATAGGGATTGTTTGACTTCTTCTCTTCCAATATGTATGCCTTTAAGTCTTTGCTCCTGCCTGATTGCTATGGCAAGAACTTCCAATACTATGCTGAATAGTAATGTTGATAGTGGGCAGCCCTGTCTAGTACCTGATCTGAGGGGAAATGCTTCCAGTTTTTCACCATTGAGTGTGATGTTGGCTATAGGTTTGTTATATACAGACTCCACTATCTTCAGGAATTTTCCATTTATTCCCATTTTTTGTAGTGTTTTGATCATAAAGGGATGTTGTATCTAGTCAAAGGCTTTCTTTACATCTATTGATATGACCATGTGGTTTTTGGTCTTGCTTTTATTGATGTGGTGGATCACACTGATTGATTTACATATATTGAACCAACCTTGCATCCATGGGATAAACCCCACTTGGTCATGATGAACAATCTTTTAAATATACTGCTGTATCTGGCTAGCTAGAATTTTGTTCAATATTTTAGCATCTGTGTTGGTTTCATAAAAGCTGGAAGGGAGTATTCCTGTGTCTTCAATCTTCTGGAAGACATTTAAAAGTAGAGGTATTAGTTCTTCTTTGAAAGTTTTGTAGAATTCATTTGTAAAACCATCTGGTCCAGGACTTTTATTTTTGGGAAGGTTTTTGATAACTGTTTCAATTTCATTAGCTGTGATGGGCCTGTTCATGTTATCTAGTTCCTCTTAACTTAATTTTGGAAGTTGGTAAGTATCTAAGAAATCATCCATTTCTTCCAGGTTCTCTAGCTTGGTGGCATATAGTGGTTCATAGAAGCCTCACATAACATGTTGAATTTCTGCAATGTTTGTTGTGATATCTCCTCTTTCATTTATGATCCAATCTATTTGGGTCTTCTCCCTTTATTGTTTTGTGAGTCTGGCTAAAGGTTTGTTGACTTTGTTCACTCTTTCTAAGAAAAAGAACAAAAGAGGCTTTTAATAGCCTCTGTGATACAACTCAGGGATTAAAATAATATTGAAGCAACTGTTAATTTCCACAACAGTGAACTCTTTTAAGTACCTTACTTAGACACATGTCAATCCAGGCAAAAAGTGATAAGTAATTTGAAATGCACTGAGAGAGGGATCTCATAACATACTATATAGAATGTTTAAAACAACAAAGAAATATTGGAGAATTGAACCAGGCCAAGAGTCCAGCTAAAAGCCCCCCAAAGGTTGAACCACAAAAAGTGAGGTTAACATCCAAATGCTTGTTAAGGAAATAGTCACAGGAGTGAGTAAAGTGTTTGAAAGAATTGTCATCAGAAATGCAGAAATAACCAATGAGACCCTGGAACAAAACACTAATTATATCAAGGTTATTAGACAGCTGAAAGCTGAAATAGCTGAGCTAAGAACACAACTAGATGAACAAGCTAAAACAATATCAGAACAGGGTAAAAAAAATAGATGAACTTCAGAAAACAATAGAGAGGAGAGAGAATACAATAAGTGAGGATGAGCAAAATTGAAGGGATACAGATTAGAAGAGAAGTCAAACTCTCCCTATTTGCAGATGACATGATAGCATACACAGAAAAACCTAAAGAATCCAGCAAGAAGCTTTTGGAAATCATCAGGCAATACAGTAAGGTGTAAGGCTACAAAAGTAACATTCAAAAGTCAGTGGCATTTCTCCATGCAAACACTAAGTTAGAAGAAGATGTAATACTGCAATCAATTCCTTTTACTATAGCAACAAAAACAATAAAATATTGAGGAATAAACCTAACCAAAGAAGTCAAAGACTTGTATCCTGAAAATTATGATTCACTACTCAATGAAATTGAAAAAGACACAAAGAAGTGGAAAGATATTCCATGTTCGTGGGTTGGAAGAATTAACATCATCAAATGAATATACCACCCAGATCCATATACAAATTTAATGCTATCCCCATCAAGAATACCACCATATTTTTAGGAGAATAGAAGAAATGCTACAAATATTTATCTGGAGCCAGGAAAGACCCAGAATTGCCAAAACAATCTTGAGAAGAAAGAATAGATCTGGAGGCATCATGCTCCCAGATCTCAAATGGTCTTATAGGGCCCAATTGTAATCAAAACTGCTTGTTACTGGAATATGAATAGACACACTTACCAGTGGAATAGAATGTAGAGCCCAGAAGTGAGCCCCCACATCTATGGACTTCTATTATTTGACAAAGGTACCCAAATGGGGAAAGGAAAGTCTCTTCAACAAATAGCATTGGAAAAATGGGTTGAAACATGCAGAAGAATGAAACTGAACCACTATATTTCACCAAGCACAAAAATAAATTTTAAGTGGATCAAGGACTTGGATCTTAGACCACAAAATATCAGATACTTAGAGAAAAATAGAACAGTCTGGAGAACTCTCAGAAGGCTTTAAATGGACCTACCCTATTATCCTCCCGTTCCTTTCCTGGGGATATATCCTAAGGAACCCAATACACACATCTAAAAAGATCTGTGTACACATATGTTCTTAGCAACACAATTTGTAATATCCAAAACCTGCACAGCAGCACCTGGGAAGCAACCCAGGTGTCCAACAACAGATAAGTGGTTGAGCAAGTTTAGTATATATACACAATGGAATACTACTCAGCTATTAAAAAAAATGGTGACTTTACCATTTTCAGCTGATTTTGGATGGATCTTGAACAATTCGTGTTATGTGAAATTAGTCAGAAACAGATCAATGAATATGGGATGATCTCACTCTCAGGCAGAAGTTGAAAAAGGAGTTCAGAAGAGAAAACACAAGCAGAACCTGAACTGGAATTGTCATATTGAACCAAAGTAAAAGACTCTGGGGTGTGTGTGTGGTGGGGAGAATACAGGTCCAAAAAGGATAATAAAAGTTCTAGTGGGAGTTGTATTGTTATATGGAAAACTGGCAAATGTTATGCATGTAGAAACTATTGTATTTACTCTCAAATGTAAAACATTAATTCCCCAACAAATAAATTTAAAAAATATGTTTTCACATACTCATTCTAACTCAGAAAATTCATGATTATTTAAACCTTACCTATAGCTTTCTAAATCATGCCTCCTTCATTAAAAAACTAAACATAACACCAGTCTACCTGGGCATTTTTAGCTAGCATATATCTTTTATTTATGCTGAACTTCCTATACTCCTCTGGTTGTAAATATTACCTCAAAATCAGAACTGAAATATAGATATTAATTTTATCACCATAATTCATACAGGGAAGCATGTCTAGGTTTTATTATCTTAAGAGTGGATACAATTATTAGAGATTTTTTGGAATATGATTATTGATGAATTCTATATATTCCTTGATCTCTTTCTCTTATTGCTTACCTTGTTATACTGCTTCTGTTGGTCTCAACTAAATCAACTATGGCAAGTCATGTTGCTACTGACTCTGTATTGAAAATTATCTCCATGCCAAATTTGAGTTGTCAACCTCCAAACACCTTTAGTCAGGTGACATCTTTCCTAACACATGGGACTACACAGTTCTGCTTCAGATGGCATATATACATATATATAATTTGGGACATTAGTGGTTTATAGTAAGTACTGTTGTTGGTACATATGTAAAATTTTTCAGTTTTCTGCAAAACATTTTCATCCCTAGTCAAGTTCTTTCATACATCATCATCATGCACCAGGACCTGATAGTCCATTCCTACCACAGAGACCTTTACTTTTGTACAATAAGAAATACATATCCTAGCTATAGGTTATGACTTATGGAACTATGAACATGTGTTCATAGCTCCCTAAAGTTAGGGGTAGCTATATACCCCAAAGTAAAAATGCTTAATAGTCCTCTATGATTACCTTAGACCCAATGAATTTGGCAATCTAGTAGAATGCCTAAAGAAGTCCTTATCAATTCACTAACCAAATATTTATTACTTATGCCTAGATATCTTCCTCCCCTTTCTCCTACTTTACTTCCCTCACTCACTATAGCCAGTGTTAACTAACTATACATCAGAGTGTAATATTTACTCTTCCATATTTTAATATCTTCTGATCAGTCATCAACATTATTGTCTCCCCTTGCCAAACTAACAGATCTTTCTCTTTACCATCACTGGTCACTTCCGTTAGGAATGTTTTCATAAACCCTTCTGAGGGCCTTCTCAGGATTTTACTCTCACTATAAAGAAGCAATGGTAAGGACTGCCCCACTCTCTGAAGGGAGTCTGGGTCATCCTACTCTGCCACTCAAGGAAGACTGGTCCCGAAATAAGTGAAGCCTAGAAGATTCCCAACTGTGACCATGAACTGTGAGCTCAGACTGGCAGAGAATCAGAGGCTTTACAGGCTCTTATGATAAACATGAATATACATGGACCCCTGTGTTAGATTGATATGGTTAACCGTCAACTGTACTTACATAATTTTTTAAAGTGTGGGAGCTACTAAATTCAGCTTTCAAGTTGTATTCTCAACTCTGCCACTATCCTCCCAGGCAATATTTCTCTTCCACCTTCATGTTACTTATCAAGCTCAAGCAAACATTACTAAAGTCATGGATCTCTAGGATCATACTTAGAATAGATTTCAGAGTTTTTTTTCTGCTCAAGTCCCTATCCTCATCTGCTCTATTCCTCCTCCTTGCTTCCATTTAATAAATATATTTTTCCAGCTTAATATCTTTCAGTCACCAAGTTGCAGATGCCACTACAATTTCTTCCTGACCTCCCAGGCCAGATGACCTCATCAACATGTCCCACAGTCTCATCTTTCCAGAACCCTACCCCACAAGAAAGAAAGAAGGAAATAAAAAAAGAAAGAAATTAAGAGAAAGAAAGAAAGAACGAGAAATAGGCTGGGGGTATGGGTTGATCTGCCTATATCCATATCCAGTGGAGAAGCAATTACAGAAACCAGAACTCTTTCTTCTGAACTCCCAAAAGAATTTTGGTCCATACTCCCAGCCTGTGGAAAACAACCAGAGGGCTCTAGACTCCAGTTCCGCTAGGACTTTGCTGGGCTAGCTTCGCAGTCAGGAGAGAGAGACGACCAGGGCCTCATGACTGAGTGGTATGCAGTTCATTCTTTATTCATGTGGAAAGCAGCTCCATCTAAGCTATCTCTAATCATAATCCTTTCCTTATATATCCTGAGGCAGAAGTGTCAGGTCCAAAGAGGATATACTTAGGATAGGGGGTGGGGAGAAGGAAAAAGCATGCAAAACAATGAGGATTAAACTAATGCCCTGGAGGCAGGGTAGTGCTTAGTTAAAAGTGGTTATGTAAATAGAATACAGTGTTAAGCAGGGGGGGGGGTTAAACCAATGAAACAGAAGGGGTCTTAGAAGCAGAATTTAGAAGCATACCAACAGGACTTGAAATGTTTGTCACCAGAACACTTTGTTTATATGTTATTACTTAAACGGAAGCAAATCTGGAAAACATTAGTAAGGCACTGTTTCATTAATCTGAGAAAAAAAGAAAAATAAAGGACACTTAGAAGTACTAATGGATGTAGGTGTGGCTTAGAAAAAAAATGAAGGCAGTACCTTACATAAAATGGGAAATATTGATTATATATATGGATAGAGAGGCATGAAGTCAACCCATATCTATGATATTAGGACAACTATTGAAGTTTCTGCTGAAGGGGGGTTATGAACACAGATCTTTAGTGGTGAGAACTCTGTAGAATTATACCATTATCTTGGTATTTTGTAAATCAATATTTAATAATTAATCAAAATAAATAAAAATGAAAACAACAATAATAAAAAAGTAGTGTCATTCTTTTAACCTCTGCAATTTCCTTGCAGAGAATATAATCTATAATTATACTAACCCTTCCTTATTCTTCACATGTATTTTATGTATTTATTCTGAGAAAATGAATATTTTACCCATTTTAATAATGCTTACAATTTTCATGTAAAGTTTTTAATATTAAAGGAAACTGATGAACCATCTTATTATGTGACAAAAAGCACCAAAATATTTGTCTATTAATTTCTATAAGGCCCCCCTTTTCTAATGCAAATATATGACAAAATGATTGAGTTGATACCAAAAACTGCTATCTCAGGAGTGTAAGTTCCTTGTATAATCAAATCAGACAGATTATAGGACTTTTTTTGTTGTAAACAGAAACATTATTTGATACATATCACTATGGATTGTATTGAGAAACTGTGCATAATTTAAATGTTATAAAAGTAAGAGTCTAGGAGTTATCATCTGGATTACAAATTTTCCCACAAAAATAGTCCTTTTGAATATAAATAATTAGCAAAATATATTAGGCCTAATGTGGTTAAACAAAAACATGCTATTTTCAACCAAGTTTTACAAAAAAAACTAATTCAGGATTCCAGATACAGGAGAAAAGGCTTGGTATATAGATACATGCTTATCATATTGTATTGTATTTGATTAGCAAAAATGGACTTTGGGAAACATTTTAATTTTTATTAAGTTTTGCTCTTTTCTCTCAGCTTTTTTTTTTCCTAGCGACAATATCTGAGACTTTAAGCAAGGCAAGAAAATTTAAAAGAACATAAAAAACATTTCTAACATTCAAACACATACTAAAGAAGGCATTAAAATGAAGATCAGTGCCCATGTACAGCGGGGAAGCAATTACAGAAGCCAGACCTTCCCACCTTCTGCGTCCCACAATGACCTTGGGACCATACTCCCAGGGGGATAAAGAATAGGAAGGCTATCGGGGGGAGGGGAGAGGATATGGAGTTCTGGTGGTGGGAATTGTGTGGAAGTATACCCCTCTTATCCTATGTTTTTTTTAGTGTTTCCTTTTGTAAATAAATAAAAAAAAATTTAAAAATGAAGATCAGCTAGTATTATTTGCTCAACTTCAACCTTCATGGAGAATTTTACAGCCTTTTTCATTACAAAATCACTATTCATTCCTTAAGCAATCACATACAAGAAGAATACTATGTTGATGTGTGAAACAAGCATGTCCCTAAATATTATGCAATGAAAATTATTTTAAAAGATGTAAAATTTTTAACAGAAATAGACTTATCCTGCCTTTTCATAATACTGCGTGTTAAGAAGAGAAATCACTTTTGGTACATTCTCATCACAAGGATAAGTTCAAATTTATCTATATACCAGGTTTTAAAAAAATAATGGTGGCAGACAATTTTACTTCTCCAACTGAACAAACTATTAGGATGCTTTCTTTTTTTTTTTCTTCACTTTTTGTCAGAGTTTGTTCTATGTTAAAAGAGGGGCAGGTGAATGAGCTTACAACAGAGCATCATTATATTTCTAAAACCTTTTGGTCTGGGATATGCTGCATATTGAAATACACCAAGGGCACTTCCCAGGGAAAAGTGACATTTAATCCCTTGCTAGGGGTCTCAGCAAATGCCATCACTGTAACATTTACCAGAATACAAGTCTATTTTTCCTTAAAAGATTCTACACTTACATTTATGAAATACATCTTGACACTCTCTCTTGCTTAAATACTCTCTCAGAAGGTGGCCCTGCAGGCAGTCTCTCCTGATTTGCACTGTCAGTTAACAATCAGAAAATTACCCTTAGAGACTCAGATGCTTCTAATGCCTCTGATGCCAATTTTCATTCATGTGAGCCAATAGAAAACCACTTCACTGAAGAAGAGATCCAAAAGGCCAATAAGCATACAAGAAAAAAAAATACTCCAAGTCACTGATTGTCAGAGAAATGCAAATAAATAGGCAAATGAGATATCATACATCAGAAAGGACAGTAACAACAACTGTTGGAGATTTTGCAGGGGTAAAGGAACCCTTCTACCACCCCCCTAAAATGAACAGATAATGCATTTCTGCCCCCCCCTCAAAAAAGAATATTGGAGGTATCACACTCCTCAATTTTAGTTTATATTATAAATTAATTAAAACAGCATGGTACTGGAATAGACATGGAAAGCGGAACAAATGTAGCAGAAGTGAGAGCCCAGAAATAAAGCCACACATATAAAATCATTCAATAGGAAAAGAAAGCCTTTTTAACAAATGACTAGGAAAATTGAACAACAACAAGCAAAAGATAGTACTAGATCATCATCTAACACCATGTAGCAAAATCATGTAAAAGATATCAAATATCTATGCATTAAGCCAGAAAAAAAAACTAAAATAAAGTAGTATATTGCTGAAACATTCCAGTATCTTAGCATCAAATATATTTGGAGACTCCTGTTCATGGACATGTGACATGAAAACAAGAGTAAATAAGTGGGACCATATCAAACTAAAAAGCTTCTACACATCAAAGGCAAACTGCAAAAGAATAACTAGGCAGCCCAGTAACTTGCAGAAGACATTTACACATCACACATCAGACAAACCATTAATATCAACCATCTCTAAAGAACTGCTCCAGCTCATCAAAATAAAGGGATACAAAATAGTCCAATTAAAAAAAATGGCCAAATAAACACAGTTTTCTTTTTCTTTTTAAATATTTTTATTGTTAGAGAGAGAGAAATTGAAAGGGGAGGGGAAGACAGAGAAGGACAGAAAGATACAAGCCCGCAGACCTGTTTCACTGCTTGTGAAGCAACCACCTTGCAGGTGGGGAGCCCAGGGCTCGAACCAGGATCCTTAAGGTCCTTGCGCTTCTCTCCATGTGCACTTAACTATTGCCCACTTCCCCAACTAAACAGTTTTCTAAAATATAGATATACATGGTTCACTGACGTGAAGAAATGCTCTGTTTCACTTATCCATAAAGAGAGGCAAATTAAAACTGTATTGAGATTCCATCTCACACCTGAGAATGGCCTACATCAACAAAACATGTTGCTGAGGTTACAGAGAAAAGAGACTTTTCTGCATTGATGGTGGGAATGCTAACTGATGCAGCCTCTTGGGAAGAAGGTATGCAGTGCTCTTAAACAAGTAGAAATGGAAATACCTTATGATCTGGCACTACTACTCTTAGGCATTTACCTAAAGGACATGTAAACACTTATCCAAAGGAAAACATATATCCCTATATTCACAGCTGCATTATCCTCACTTGCCAAAGACTGAACACACTATAACTGCCCATCAACATATGACTGGTTAAAGAAGTTATGGGATATATATATGTGTATATATATATATACACATATATATATCCCACAACTATCTATATACGTATAGATATATGTATATATCCCATAGAATACTACTTTGCAATAAAAAATTGCGTCCTTTGGGACAAAATGGATAGATCTGGAGGTGATTATGCTTAGCAAAATAATTAAAGAGAAGAAACCAAAATGGTTAAAGAGGAGAAAGTCAATCAGTAGATGGTTTCACTCCTATGTGTAATCTAGAGAACTGAAATATCTGACACTAAAAAACAAACACTTTCAAGGACTTTGTGTGAACTGTGGTGGTAACCACTGCAGAGGAAATGGCACAGAATTTTGGTAGTGGATATGGTGTGGAACTATACCTGTAACCCTATAATCTCATAATCTATTATTAATCATGAAAAATTTATACTTCTGTTTCATAGACTGTGATTGGTGATCAGATTGGCCTTGAAAGGAGAAGTAAAAAGTATCGAGAACTACATTACAGTACATGTGGATACATTCTCTCTAAGTAGAACCAAGTCTGCCATAGTGGATGTGGCAGTTTGTGCTTCAGCATCCTCACCTGAAAAATGCAGACACACCATAATCTCCAGTTATAAAACAGTTTAAAATGAAAAACGTGCAGTTAGCAGCATGGTTTCTATAGATCAAACCTCGTAATATTAGTTATCTTATTTTTTGTTTTATATACTTTGAAAGCAATACTTTCAAATAGCAATTTTATAGATACAATGGTTTCCTTTCAAATAAAAAAAAAACCTAGAGAAAGAATGGAAAAAAAAACATGACAGATGGGTAAACATATAGTAGAATGAATAAAAGACAGGGAGATTAGAACAAAGAACTGATGGAGAAATGATGGATTAGAAAGACATATGACATAAAACATAAAAGTATGACATAAAAGTATGACATAAAACAGAGACAACAAATGAAAAAATTCAAAAGGAATATAGGATACTTACTAAATTTCTGAATTATTTTTAGATGATGATCTGATTTAACAAATGTTAAGACTGCTTATAACTAAGGAAGGTGATTCAGTATTCCTATACCATCTGAACTTAAAGTAGTCACACAAACTGAGATTTTTGGGAGCAGGAACTCCACTTTATAGCTCATACTTCTACCTCTTGGCAATTTATAGCATAGAAATATTTCAATAGAAGCTGAAATTCAATACTTAAATGTAAAACATTTAAATAAATACACCACATGCCTTCTGAAATTTGTATATCATAGATCATTTTTCTGTTAAATCATGTATCCTTGTTATTCCTCAAATCCATTTAAAATAATTCAGAAACTGATAATTTTTCTACTTAATGGTGTACTGAAAAATGATTTTTATCTTATGGCATGTGATTCAAAATTAATTTTTATTGTAAATATCTGCTCTAAGTAATAATCTTCTAAATGTGAGGATGGATGACAGAAACACTCACTGTGCTTATAAATATTGGTAGTTGCCTAAAGATCAATTCTACTCAAATTAATTTAGATCCTTTGGCATATTTTTACTAAACATCACATTATTAAAAATGTAAAGTATTTCAAGACATTTAATGAGAGGAAAGTATTACAATATGGGCTGCATTAAAATTTTCATTACTATATAATTATGAAATGTATGATAAATACAAAACATAAATGTAAACATAATTACTGACTAACCTTCTCAGTGGAATAAGATGATAATTTTTTGCAAGACATGAGGAACATTTATGATTATTATTTATTGAGAGGTAAGTCACAGGAAGTATTCCAGATAGGAAGAAATCCTAAGTATATGTTAGAAAGAAGCACATTTTTTGTCATTGTGCTTTCAGGTTTTGTTTCAAACCTGCATCTAATATAGATTCTACAGGTACCCAAATACAATGAAAGGAAAATAGAAAATATTTTGTCGAGCACACTTTTCTAAGTAGAGTTTTATGACCACTATGCATATCTTAAAAACTAATATTCTCAATTATTTTTTCTTAAAAATTAGAGAGTATACTGTTTGTTATTGTAGAACATGAAAGAATCTATGCTAGATGTAATCAATAAGATGATTCCCTCAACAGAAACAAAAGAAGGGATATACTTGAAATTATGCAAGGTTCTAGGAATACAATCCTTTCTGTAAGGGTTTATCAAGATCAGACTCTTCAAATAATAGAAAATTATATGCTCAGTGAAAAAGAGCAGTCCTGTGTAAGTAGACACACTTGCCTTTATATCTAAAATATATTACCTATTAGAGTTGTAATATAAATCTGATAAACGTTTTCAAATTAGTTCTTCCTCTATAAAAATGATGCAATCCTATTTTGTGACCATTGAAAACCTAGAACAATGTCTAAGACATTACACATGTAGTTACTGAATTATACACTCATAGAGATCATAACACCTGTATAAATATTTGTCAGGGAGGAGGAGACAGCATAATTGTCAAGCAAAAGGACTTCCATGTCTGAGGTTCTAATGTTCCAGTATCAACTGCCTGCAGCACCATAAGCCAGATCTAAGAAGTGCTCTGAGCTCTTTCTCATATTATCTCCCTCATTAAAATAAAGAAAACAATACATCTTGAAAATTTTACATCAGTATATATTTATAAAGTCTGCAAATTCGCTTTTAGTTTCTGCAAATGAAGACATTTCATTCAAATAATAAAGTATTATGTTTGTTGACTATCTGCACCAAGATTCAGAAGCTTTATTTATTTATTTATTTATTTATTTTAAAAAGGAGACATAAACAAAACCGTAGGATAGGAGGAGTACAACTCCACACAATTCTCACCACCAGATCTCTGTATCCCATCCCCTCCCCTGATGGCTTTCCTATTCTTTATCCCTCTGGGAGTATGGACCCAAGGTCATTGTGGGTTGCTGAAGCCTTTTTAATGTGTTAAGTTTCAAGGAAATTATACTCTCTCTTAACATATTACTTTTCTTGCGTTTATGAATTAAAACATAACAGTGTATAAATGTAAAGTTTTTACTTTGGGAAGATTAATGCTTTGAAGCCAGGCACTAGACATTAAGCAGACAATGCTAAAGTAATTAATCTACTGCTACCTGATTCTGTATATTTCTACTACTTCACATGTTATCTAAGGTTTTTTTTTTTTATTTTATTGAAATCATGGTTATAACCGGGGCACAGTGCCTGCATCACTCCACTGTTCTCAAAGTCCCAGTTTTTCTTCATTTTATTTGATAGAGAATGAGAGAAAAAGAGAAAGATCTCTTCATTACTGCTCTACTGCATGTGAAACCTTCCTCTAGGTGGAGACTGGGGATTTGAATCCATATCCTCATGAAAGGTTACAATACTCTAGCTGGGTTTGCCACTGCCTGCCTCCTCTAATCTAAAGTTTCATATACTCCCATGCATCTTTTGCAAACACTGTAAAGTTTATATCTGGTGTATATTTTTATGCTTGACAGTGAATTGAATTATTATCTGCTTTACCGATGGTACTATTACTTGTGAGTTACTTTTATTATTTTAGAAACACAATTAGTGATAAAGTAATACCTATATAGATTTTGAAATTTGAATATTAACCTGTGTTTGGCAAGTTATGTATCAGGGTTTACATGGCATGCTAACAACCCATCTGAGCTTTTTCTCATAAATTAACCTAAAAGGATTAAAATGTTAATAAGAGAAGGTAAAAACTTCAGATGTTATATTTGGTATTATTCAATATTTCTGGATGATGAATAAAGATAAAGCAAAGCTTATCTATTAAGCAGCCATCAGAAAGCTTGTCTCAGTCTCAATTCTTCCCCCTCCAATTCTAATTGTTAATCCATGTGTAAATACTAATCCACCTCAAGAAGAGGCAGTGAATGTTATCCAATATAATGTGCATGATGTGTGGTGAACTAAAGCTCAATGATATGTTCAGAGAGCAACTTTTGATTTCTCTGCATTCATGCATTTCCCTCTTCTATTAGAAGAAAAGTAAAACAGCTAAGGCAGGGCTCTATGGGACATTGACTTCTCATAATTTCTGCTGACATCTTTCTGTCAGCATTATTTCCTTTGGTTTATCACTTGCAGCAAATGGATTAGTAAACACCATTAGCATGAGTCTAGTAACTAGAATCAAATTATCTTTGACCGTAGAAATAACCAGGCAAGATCATTTGCTGATAATAGGATCTGAGTGTTCTACTCAAAAGACAGCTCCAGTTATAATTTCTAAAGGGTGGCATAACAAGAATTCCACAAAGATTATTGCCAAGAGTCAACATTATCACATTAAACCTACACAACTCTTCACAGAAGAAAATCATTAGTTTGATTCTAGAGAGTTTGGAAAATATACGTGTCCAAGGGTGATAACAAATTCTTGGGTTGGCACTAAGATGACAGGAAAAGTAGAAATTAAACATACTGAGGTCAAAATCCTTTATGACTCCATACATGCTCTGAATCATGAATCAGTCAAGGGCCTTTATAGTTGGAATTTTCCAAGATGGAGCCAAGATTCTCTTTTATATTAGTGCTCTGACATATCTATTCTTCAGATGTCCAATTTCAGTTTCTGTTACTAAAAATTCAACATCTCCTAAACATTAAACATCTCTATATAGAATACTTCCAGATCCATATTGTACAATATATTTTTTAGCAAAAACTGAACCTTCATGACTTATTTGTGCCACAGAAAAGAGAATTTTAGTTACACTGTTGTATTAAAACATCTTACAAATGTTCAGCTTTTAAAAAGTCAATTTACAGCTGGGAGATGAATCACCTTGGGGACCTATTTTACCGCTTTGAAGGAACTGGGTTTGGTACTCCAGCATCACATGGGCACATAGTGTAAACAATAGGGAAAGCTCCAGGAATGGTTAGATTGTTCTATGGTCCTCTCCTCTCCCTTTCCTTCCTTTTCTGTTTCTTTTTTATAACTTTACTGAGGGGTTAACAGTGTATAGGACAGTTGTTGACATATAAGTACAATGTCTTGCCTTCCCATGACTAGTGTCTGCAGAAAATTCTCACTCTCAACTTAAGTCCTTTTCTATAACCATACACAAAGACCCCCCAAAACCCTCACCACTCCTCCCTCCTCAGAGTCTTTTGCTTTACTGTCATATACCACACACAGTCCAAGTTTCACTGGGAGATTTCTGTCTCTGTTTCTATCTGAAATTTAAAAAAGGGAAAATTTCCCCCAGCTCCCACAATAGCGAAGAAGTTTCAGGAGTGCTAGAGCAGTGTTGCAGATGTCTTAGTATCTTCCTATCTATCAGGAAAATAAAGAAAGGTTAAGGAAGAAAGAAAAAGAAAAAAATGTCCTCTAGAATTTTGCTCTAGACACTAAGTGCAATGGGGGCAAAAATAAGAAAAAGTAGATGTTGGTTTAAAAGTTCATTAAGGAACAATATAATCATACATGTGAAAATCCCAGAGAAAAAGAAAATAGAATATGGGACTTACAGATAAATGGTAAGTAATTATTACTATTCATATTATAAGTAAAGAATAGTTATATCTGCATCTTAAGAAATATTATTTAGTGAATTAATAAATGTGAAATTTATATATAAGATGAAGAGCACGGTTGAATATTTTTAATATTTCACATTAGAAAGTGGAAAAGGAGACAGTGAAAATAACTGTTATAACCTTTTTCTTGTTAGACTGAATAGATTAGATACAAAATGGCATATTAATTTAGAAGTAATTACTAGATGCTTTACCTGAGTCCTGAGTATTAAAACACACACATTAACTTCACCAATAAGCAGTTTCTAACTAAAATATACCCATGTTAGAAACCAAATGAGTGGGAGGCTAAGTGGTAGGTTAGCATGTATCAGGGCCCAGGTTCAGGCACCTGGTCCCCACTTGCAGGGGGAAAGCTTCACAAGTGGTAAAGCAGTGCTGCAGGTCTCTGTCTTTCTCTGGATTTTCCTCCCTCTCTCCCTCTCCCTCCCTCCTCTGTCTTCCCTTCACCTTTCAATCTTTCTCTGTTATGTCAAAGAAAATAAATAAAATAAACAAAAAGAAAAATATTATAAAAATAAAGCAAACCCAAATGTGCATCATGTTACCACCCTCTGTTTTTTTTTCCATTTTGATGTATCATAGATAATATGTCAACAGATATATTATCATTACATATAGATATAATTTCCTTAAATGTCTAAGTACTCTAGATCACTTGCTAAATACACCAGAAACCAATGCTAAGCCAACATTATTTCAGAAAAGTAGAAAATCTACACAGCATTATTTCTTTCTCAAAGTTTGAGATACATTCATACATTAAGTGGCATACATTCTCAAAGTTTGAGATCTATTATGATTGGAACTGGAAAAAGAAAATTTGAGGCTTTATTATTATAATCAGTTCCTTTGTTGCTGGAAGTCCTTCCCACTATCTCTGGTAACTAAAAAAAAAGAGGAGATTTATATATTATTCAAATTCCAATCAACCACATGTGATTGTGGGAGATCACTTGTTTCCATTCATTCTTATTTTCCAATTATTGCAGTCAAGACTACATTTTCCCATGTATTTCTTCTGCTATGTCATATACATTTTGATGTGATGTGTTTTCCTTGTTATTAAATTCTCCATATTACACAACAAATCTGGCTTCCTTATATGTAACTTCAAATGCAGTTGCAAACAGAAACCATTTTCAAATAGTAGAAATAACTGAAATAATGCTATTTCTAAAGCATATTGAAGTTTAAATAAGGTTTTGGCTGTTGTCTGCAATTTCAAACACTAATATACAGTAATTTGTTTATGGAACTGTGGACTATACATTAAAAAACAAGCATTTGCAAAACTAAATTCTTATAATACACACACATTTTAAAGTTAATGCCTGCTTATATTGGTAATAAACTTCTTTATTGGATAAAACTGTATAATATGGTAGCTCTAAAAACACTTAAGATGCTGATTCTAGCCCTTTCTATTTTTGTTTCCTTTTCCTTTAAATAGCTACATGGCACTATTTTAAAAGAAAAAAAAAAGTTCTATACCAGACTTCTTACGTAAGATCCATCACAAATAAGTACAAGCAAATACAGCAAAAACAGGAGCCAAAGCTAGGATTTTTCAAATCAGAGAGAAGGGGAAAAAAAAGGGAGAGCAAAGAAGAAAAATATGTATACACTTTTCCCATATTTGGGAGCTACTCTCTTCCCTGATCCAGCTTTCTAGTCCTTTTCCCAACTATGACACCATCTCCCCAGGCAATAACTTAGGTCCACCTGCATGCTAGCTGCCAGGCTCAAGCAAAAACTAGTAAAGCCATGGGCCCTTTGGAATATACCTAAAATAGACCTACTAGCTTTTTCTAAAATGGAGACCCCCAAATCTTCATCTGCAATACTCTTGCCTTTAGGTTCATGACTAGTCAACAATTTGTTCTGCTTTATATCTTAACTCTTTTTCAGCCACCAGGTACCAGAAGCTACTATGATGCCAACCTGACTTATCTAGGCAGATGACCCCAGGAATGTGTCCTGGAATCCTGCCTCCCTAGAGAAAGACAGGCTTGGATTATGAATCGACCTTCCAACATCTATGTTTAGCAGAGAAGCAATTAGAGAAGTCAGACCTTCCAACTTCTGCATCCCATAATGATCCTGGTCCATAATCCCCGAGGGATAAAGGATGGTGAGCTTTCAGGGTGGATGTTTATATTTATATGCATTTCATGCAATGGATTAGAGTACTTATTAAATTAAATATGAAGACCTTATATATAAGTATTTTGGGGGGTTGGGTGGTAGCATATCCAGAGCAGACACATTACCATGTGCAAGGATCCTGGTTCAAGATCCAGGTTCCACATGCAGGGGCGTGGATGAAGCAGTGTTGCAGATGGCTCTTAACTTACTCTCCTCCTCTTTTTTCCCCTCCCCTCTCATTTTGTCTGTCTCTTACCCTCCCCCTGCAAAAGAGAAAAATAAATATAATAAAGTATAAATAAAACACATATTTAAGTAAACTGACATGTTATAAATGTATACTATAATGTTTTAAAAGCATTCAGAGAGACAGGGAAAGAGAAGGAGTCAAAGCACCATTCTGGTACCTATAGTACCGAGGATCAAACTGGGAGCTTCACACATAAAAGGTCTGTGTTCTACCAATTATACTATTTACACAGTTTTTAAAGTCAAACCTTTAATGTAAAATAAAGTGTTTCAAATTACACATAAGAGTAGAAACCAAAAATGAAATCAATCATTTGGTTTTCTTCTCTATAGTAAATGAAATATATGGTTCATTTGAAATATACATGGTTCAAGTAGTTGGCTTTTTTATTTGTTTGTTTAATTAGCCAAGATGTATTTACTAGAAAAAATATTTTTTCAAGGTGCTCCCATAACATTAGTTTAACCATTAAAAACTTGGGTTGCAATGTTGACTCATTATTATTAAGCAATTTAATTCAATGTATTATTGTAAAACAAAGTAAAATTTTATAACATGATGTTATCTGAACATTATTTTTTTAATTTTTATTTAAAAAATGGAAATATTTACAAGACCATAGGATAAAAGGAGTACAATTTCTACCACCAGAACTCTGTATCCCATCCTCTCCCTAGAGAGATTTCCTATTTTTTTATTGCTCTGGGAGTATGGATCCATATAGGACCTTGCCCTCAATGTGGATCAACAATAGTAGGGACTGTTCCATTAGCTGAAGTGCATAATAATCTTATATATGCTTTGGAGATAAGTGAATCCTGGGCCTTCAAACTTTTTATCTACATTTGAATAATCCAAAATACTTAAAATATTTAGTATGGTTATTTTCTTTTTTCTTTTATTCTTTTCTAATATTTATTTATTTATTTATTCCCTTTAGTTGCCTTTGTTGTTTTTTATTGTTGTAGTTATTATTGTTGTTGTTATTGATGTCATTGTTGTTGGTAAGGGCAGAGAGAAGAGAGGAAGACAGAGAGGGAGAGAGAAAAATAGACACGGGGGGGGGGGGGCTCGAACCAGGATCTTTATGCTCATCGTTGAGCTTTACGCCACCTGCGGTATAACCCACTGCACTTGCCTGACTCCTTAATAATAACCACACTCCTTAGTGTGGTTATTTTCTTCGATTAAGGTTTGTAACTAATTTGTTCCATCTTGGTACAGAAAATATGACAAAATTAGAAGCAAGTATTATTCAGGTCAGTGCTACTGACCTGAATAATAGGTTGTGAGCTACTGTCATGATGCAGTCTAGGTTAGAGCTCAGCCAGCAATGCACTGAAGGAAGCCAAGGGGCTGGGATTGCTTTCATTTTCCCTTTCATTGCCTCCTTCCTCATTATTTTCTCTGACTGTAGCTTTAAAAAAAAAAGACAGAAAGAAAGAAAAAGAAATCACTATTCTTCTGACTTCCAGTCAAGAACCAAAAGCAATATTTAGGTATATTATTACATAATGAATGGGTATGAGCAAAGAAATACAATTTATTTACATTTCCTTTAAAATATACTACTGTCATTTGGATTTTGTATCTCAATTGCTCTATCTTTGATGCTATGTCTCATGGGCATCATTTAAAGCGGCAAGTCTAAAAATTATGATTCTCCTTCTGTCGATCCCTATAATAGCTAAAGAATTCCACATCTGTTCCCCAGTCTTCCTTGATTAATAAAGATGTACAAAATAGGAATTATCTTCTTCCCCCCAACAGAAAAAGAAAAACAGTGGGTTCAGAAATACTCAACAAGCTATGGATAAAGCTTTTTTTTCCCCATCATGTTGGTGCCAAGATAGATTAGACTACTATTTAAATATTGATAGTCTTTAATTTTGATGGAACATTATCTGGCTAGAGCTGAAAAGATCTTTAGCTGGTACTTCTGGGAGGCATAGCCATGGAGTAACAGGGGCCAGCCTAGACTCTTCCCCTAAACAACAAATGTCTACAAATATCAAAGTTCACAAAATTCACCAGCTAGAGCTGAGACATTTGCAGAAACACCACAATCTCAGGTGGGTGCTCACACACATGTTTGGGGTGAGAAGGGGTGTGGGAGTGAAGCCAAACACAAATTTAGAGCTCTGGCAGAGCACTGAGCCATTTTCCCTCTAAGAACAGCAATAGACAAGGCAACACACAGTGCTAGATTTGAGAGAAGGAAATTTATGACCTTTTAATTCATGACCTTAGGGGTGTTATCCTACTGAATTATAGGCAAGGACATACTATAAAGTAGGGAACATTTATGACCAAAAGAAGTCCAGTCTGTCACCAAAACTTAAAGGTGATTTGTGGTAGCTGGTTGCAGCTAAAAAGTAGAGCCCTGCTTTTATGAACACAGCCCCAGCACAAAAGCAAACCCCTGATGCTTGGTTTCAGATTGAAATTATAGGCAAACCATATACACACACCACATGAAGCACAAAACAGCTCAAGAAAATGACAAAACAAACAAACAAACAAAAAACCCTAGCCCCACCTCCACCCACCCAGGCAAGGGAAACAAAAACCAGATTGAACAAATGAATTATATCAAATTAAAAAGCTCTATACACCAAAAGAAAAAAAATGTATAAGGATAAACAGGAAACCTAGCAATTAGGAAAGTATATTTGCACACTGCATTTCAGAAAGTTGTTGATGTCAAAAATCTATGAACTCATACACCTTAAGAAAGGAAAAACAACCCAATTAAAAAAAAAGTGGGAAGAAGATATGAATAGACATTTCACTAAAGAAGAGATACACATGGCCCACAAATATATTTGGAAATGCTCCAATTCACTCATCACAAGAGCAATGTACCTTTACCAAAGGATAAAATTTGAAAAGTGAAATTTCCATAAAGTAGTATTTAAAATTTATGATGTTAGCACTACCATATTGTTGGTTAAAAAAAATAAGAGCAATCCCCTGGTTGAGCGCACATTTCACAGTACGCAGGGACACAGGTTCAAGCCCCTGGCCCCCACCTGCAGAGGGAAAGCTTCATAAGTGGTAAAGCAGTACTACAGGTGGCTCTCTGTCTCTCTCCCTCTCTATCACCCCCTTCCCTCTCAATTCCTGACTGTTTCTATCCAGTAAATAAATAAATATAAAAAAATTAAAAAATAAGAGCAATTTAGTTCAATCTACCTGAAACATTGATATTATGTATATAATTTCTTCTGCTCTTACAGTAAACCCTCTGTGCACATGAGACATTTTGTAATTTATATGAAATTCTGAGATCTAAGTCATCTTACATTTGGAAAAAAAGGTTTTATAATTTTTATGAAAGCAATGAAAATTCTATAGATGAGTGTTTAAAGAAATAGACTCCTTATCTTTTTTGATTATTCATTATAACTTTAATTACAAGTACATTAGTAATTTAAAATTACTAGAAACTCTGTCAATATTATGATGAGAATAGGTGGTCCGTATAATTAAAATCCATGTAAATACCTAAAGCACTAACAATAAAAAAAAATAAATAACAGGCAGAACAGACAGAACACAGGATCTAATTTCACCAATAGGAGAGTGACATTTCCATTTTCCTCTAGGATAATATCTTTGTTCTGTTTGTAAACTAATCAGACTATGTTCACAAACAATGTAATGTCCCATATTTACATCCCATTTCAAATCCTTATCACACAATTAATTTTTTGTTTTATTTTGCAGAGTTTTTTCTCACATACACACTTTTCTTTCAGTCAAAGAAACAGAGAAGGGGAAATACCACAGAACTGGAACTTTTCCCACTGGTATATCACGTACCATCATATGGTATTAGGGTTTGGACCAGTGCTAACTCACCACTTACATGGCAACATATATGCCCTATCTGGTCCCTCTCTGATAGAAACTTCCCTGATTCCCCATCATATAATCAATGAAGCAGGTAAATTTAGTACTTTTCCCAAAATAGTGTCCTCATCCTAAAAAATACATTAAAGTTCATCATCAGTATATATGTGTGTGCATCACATAATTAAAAAACTTCAAGCTATCAGGTTATCAAACATAAAATCCCATAGATTCTGAAAATCAGACTTGTTACAAAAAAAAAAAAAAAAGAATGAGAGAAAGTTGAATCTTCCTAAAACTGAGAAATACACATTCGTTTTCCAGTAGAGATCAAAAATGTTATTAACACCCATTATATATTTTTTGAGAATTACATAGGTATTTTAAAAAAATTATATACAGTAATTAATATCACCTACAATGTGACTACTCTATACTATGATATTGTTAAAGTTAAAATATACCAAGTTCTGATTTTAAAAACTATGGCCTGGATTGGGGGAGATAGCACCTGTGGTAATACATTAGACTTTCATGCCTGAAGCACCAGTACTCCCAGGTTTAACTCTCAGCACTTCTTCTAGCGTTTGCCCTTCTTCCGTAGCCAGTCAACAGGTCAGGTTGCACTACAATAACAAGAGCTGAGATGTTCTCTGGTAAGAAAAAAATTAACCTAAAAACTTAAGCTTTAAAACCCTAGCAACCCAGGAATCCTATCTTTAAGGAATGGAAATATAAAATTATCTGTACAAACCAGCCAATAATTTGTACTCTCATTTACATCAAGATGGCATATCTGATAATTCAGAGATTTTGCATGTTATAATGAACTGAGTTTAAGTCAATGATTTCACTAAAATACTACTATATAAATTCTACACTTAAAACCCCAAACAAATATTAACTACAGTGTAATTTAATTTCAGGCTAACCCAAATAGTTCACCTGGGAGGGTGTCTGTTTGTATGGCCACAACCCATGTGCCAGTGTGACCTCCATTGAGGTATCTTTCCTTCTCTCACCATATTCCCTGCCTCTCTACCTCCCCCCCAAATGTCAGCCTGGAACAGTAAAACGCTAGCAATAACCAAAATTAAACAAATGAACAGACAAAAAGAACATTGAAATCCATGTTTTATAGTTTTGGGAGATAATCTCTCTATCTATCTATCTATATTCCATTTTAAGCATTTATAAATAATGAGCATATTTCACCACCCTAAAGGAATAAGACAGTAGTAACATTTCATTTAAATATCTCTTGATAAAAAGGAATTATAAAATATCACTTGATATCATGAACAGGTAATTACATTCCCTTACTCCTCTCTTCAATCCCTTTCAACATTCAATTAAAAAAGTTATATCTATCTAATATAGCAATACAATAAATACATTAGAATAACATTGCATAACAAATCTAAATGAATAAAAATGCAAAACTGTCTAGAGCTATCAAAAATGGATAGACATTCTATGCTTATGAATAGAAATACTCAATAATGACTATCAGTTCTTCACACCTTGATATCTAGAGTTCACACAATCCCAATAAAAATCTCAGAAAATTACCTTTTGGATACCAACAACATAACTCTAAAGTTTCTGAGGAGAGGCAAAAACAACCAGAACGTTCAGCACAATTTTTCAGAGATATAGTGAGGTTAAAATAACCAAATACATCTGACTTCAAGATTATATCATGTAACAATCATGTAATAAAAGTAGTTGAGAAATTAATATATTAGTAAAAGAACGTAAGCTCTATCATGGGGGAGTGAGGGGACAGGTGCCACTGCACCTGGTTGAGAGCACATGTTATGATGTGTAAAGATCCAGGTTCAAGTCTGGCTTTCAACCAGCAGAGGGAAGCTTAAAAGTGGTAAAGTAGTGCTGAAGGTCTCTCTCTCTCTCTCTCTCTCCCTATCTCCCTCTCTCATCAATTTTTCTGTCTCTATCCAATAAATAAACATTTAAAAATATCATTAGATTAGAGAATAACAACAAAAATAAACCCACACAAATGTAGTTAACTAATCACTAATAAATGAGCAACAATAATACAATGAAAAAATATAGTATTTTACAACAAAAGGATAATTATGTTCAAGATAATGTATGCAGATATAGACCTTACACTTTCATTAAAAACTTACTCAGTTTAGGTGTCACCGACCTAAACACAAACTACAAAATCATGAAGTACCTAGTAGATAACACAGTAAAAAAGAAAAACCAACTATGCAACATTATGAGTGGTGATGATTTTTAATATATGGCACAGAGGTATAATAATAAAATAAATAATTGAAAATCTGAGCTTAACTAAAACACAAAAAATATATGTTCTGAGAAATTAAAAATTCACTATCAAGCTAATGAGAAAACAAGTTATAGGATGGAGATGTTATTTGCAAAAGACCAATTTAATAAGATATTTTTCTCCAAAACATATAAAGAACTCTTTAAACTCATTATTAATAATAAAAAAAACCTTGACTTAAAAATGGGAAAAGGACCTGGAAAAAAACATTTCATTAAAGAAAACAAGAATATGGAAAATGAAAAAATAAGCATTCACATATATCATGTGTCATTAGGAAAATGTAAACAGTGAGATCACTCTCCATACCTATTAGAGTGATCAAAATCCAAAATAATAACAATAGGAAGGCTAATAATCATTTGAAGCAATAGAAACTTATATGCACTGCATCTAGGAAAATAAAACAGTGCATTTACTTTGGAAATCAATTTGGCAAAAAATTTATTTTAACACTAAACGTACCCAAAAGAACCAACAGCCACGTTATTGGCATTTATACAAATGAGTTGAAAAATTAATTTGCCCACAAAACACGGGTTTCTTTTTTTTTTTTTTTTTTTTTTTTTTTGCCTCTAGGGTTATTGCCGGGGCTGGGTGCCTGCACCATGAATCCACTGCTCCTGGAGACCATTTTTTCCACTTTTGTTGCCTTATCACTGTTATTATTATTATTGTTGGTGTTGCTGTTGTTGGACAGAACAAAGAGAAACAGAGAGAGGAGGGGAAGACATAGAGGGGGAGAGAAAGATAGATACCTACAGACCTTTTTAACCACCTGTGAAGCGACTCCCCTGCAGGTGGGGAGCGGGAGGCTAAAACCAGGATCCTTATGGGTCCTTATGCTGGTCTTTGCTCTTCGCGCCACGTGTGCTTAACCCGGTGGCTTAACCTGCTGCACTTAACTGCTGAGCTACCTTCCGACTCCCGGCCATCATACCCTGTAGTAAATGAATGGGTGAATAAACTATGTTACATCCATATGATGGAATATTACTGAACCCTAAAGAGAAATAAGTGTTAAAGACCTGAAAAGACACAGAGAAAACATATGATCCTGGGTCCCTATTCCTGGAGGGATAAAGAATAGGAGAGCTATCAAGGGAGGGGATGGGATACTGTTTTTGGTGATGGGAACTATGTGGAATTGTACCCTTCCTATCCTGTGGTCTTGGCAATATTTCCATTTTATAAATATATTTCTTAATATTTATTTATTCCCTTTTGTTGCTCTCATTGTTTCATTGTTGTAGTTATTATTGTTTTTGTTGTTGATGTCATTGTTGTTGGATAGGGCAGAGAGAAATCGAGAGGAGGGGAAGACAGAGGGAAGAGAAAGACACCTGCAGACCTGCTTCAGCGTTTGTGAAACGACCCCCCCCTGCAGGTGGGGAGCTGGGGACTCGAACCAGGATCCTTACACCAGTTATTGCCTTTGTGCCACATGCACTTACATGCACTGGGTTACCACCCGACTCCCCAAATACATTTTTTTTAAAAGCTTTACTCCAAATAAAAGAAGCCAATCTTCAAAGCAGATATGCTGAATGAATCTATAAAAGACAAAACTTTGAAAACAGGACATGTTTATAGGTTAAGAGACAGGCTAGGTTTTATGGAGTGAAAAAAGCTCTATACTATAAAGTCATATACAATGAAGGTCAATAATATGGTTCACCCAGAAGGATATCAATTTTGCCATGGACATGAGCCAAGTTTCAGCCCAGCAGAGCTCACTGGGAGAAGCATTGGTGTTGCAATGCCTCTATCTTTCTCTATGTCTCTATCTGGGGAGAGGGGAATACCAGGTGACAACACCAACAAAGAGGAGATATATATTTCATTTTATATTGTGAAAAACTATGGAAGGAACACCACCACCAGAAGTGAATGCAAATACACTGATGGTGCACTTTGGATGATAGTGAGGTGTCAAAGTAGATTCATCAATTATAACAAATTCATTATTCTGAAATGTTGAGAGTGGACCAGGGTGTAGAAGTGAGGGACCAGGTGCTAGATGGGAACTTTATACTTTCCAGTGCATTTTTCTGTAAAGCTAACACTGCCTATGAAAATGAAGTCTATTTAAAGGGCAGGATAGTGGGAAGTAAAAATAAAGCATAGCAAAACAAGATAAAGCAATTACTTTATAAAGTCAATATTCATGTGTTATAAAATCTTTCATAATATAAGGTCAGGAAGAACTATTCCTAATCTATTTCAAAATTCAGCTAATACATTTTAGTTTTCAAAGGTGACACTTCAAAAAATAGTGTAAATACTTTTCATGTTTCAGTTCTGAAACTTTTGAGTTTTGTGGCACCTGTAAGACTTCAGCATGTTTTCTACCTTACTCCAGGCCTAAGCACTTAACAGGTTCACTTATAGTTCTAAGATCCAAACTACATGGTAAGTATTGATTTTTTAAGAGCTTAGTAGTTAACAGAGCGAAAAATGATATACTGAAAAAATTGTCCTTACTTTTTTTTCCCGATTTAATATAGGATATTTTTCTTACTTTACTGGAAGCTAATGACACATGGGTATAATTTATCATCTCCCTGTGATAGGTATCTGCAAAACACTCATCCCTAACTTAAGTCTATTTTCATTATCATATGCCAAGTCTCCAAAGCCCCACTCCCTCTTCTCTTCATTTCCTGAGTCCTTCACTTTGATGGAGAATACCACACCCAATCCAAGATTTTGTTTTTCCTTTATGTCTTCACTTCTGAAATTCCAACTTGTCTTATTTTTATTTTCCTACTTGGGGTATTAGTGATGTACAGTAAATCAAGATGATGATATATGTGTAAAATTTCTCAGTTTTTTTTTTTACACAAAACTCTCATGCCCAGCCTAGGTCCTACTTCACTATCATACACTAGGACTTGAAAGCCCACCCCTTTCTTAGTCCTCTAACCCCCAGAGGCCTTTACTTTGGTGGAATACACCAACCTAGTCCAATTATCTACTTTTTGTTTCCCCTTACTGTTTGTATTTCTTAGCTTCTGTCCATGGATGAAATCATACCATATTCACCCTATTCTTTTTGGCTTGTCTCACTTAACATGATTTCTTCATGCTCTATACAAGATGAGGTGAAGAAGGTGACTTTATCACTTTTTTTTAATCTCCAGGGTTATTGCTGGGGTTCAGTGCCTGCACCATGAATCCACTGCTCCTGGAGGCTATTTTCCCCCTTTTTGTTGCCTTTGTTGTATTGTTATTGTTGATGCCATTCGTTGTTGGATAGGACAGAGAAATGGAGAGAGGAGGGGAAGACAGAGGGGGGGAGAAAGATAGACACCTGCAGACCTGCTTCACCACCTGTGAAGCGACTCCCCAGCAGGTGGGGAGCCAGTGCTCAAACCGGGATCCTTAAGCCGGTTGTTGCACTTGGCGCCACATGTGCTTAACCCGCCACACTACAGCCCAACTCGGACTTTATCACTTTTAATAGCTGAGTCCAATTTATTTTTACGAGCCCTAATTATTAAATATACATGTATGCATGCTAAAACCACATAACTTCTCAAAACTTGGTTAAAGTAGATATCACCAATCTCATAAATAGTTACACATATATTTCTGACATTTTATTTTTGTAGCTAGTGGTGTTAATCATAACAATGTTGAAAAATCTTTTTTTACTGAAGTTTGTGATACCATCAAAGGAACATAACCTAGTTTAATGCTAAAACAGAGAATTATCTTAGGCTATTTTATAAAACATATACAAAAGATACAGTTATGCTGTTTCTTTTTAAAATGTAAAATACATAGTTATTCTTAAGATCATCTTACTTAATAAATTGGGATAGGTTGGCATATACTTTTTACAATATTTTAGTATTAAAATTTAATATTTTCTTTTAAAAATTAAGTAATTAACTAACACCAGGGTTGCATTGGAGCTCAATGCTGGCATCACAAATTCACCATTCCCAGTGAACATTTTTTCTTTGTATTATTTATTTATTTATTTTTAGATTTTGTTTATTTATTCATGAGAAAGATAGGAGGAGAGAAAGAACCAGCCATCACTCTGGTACATGTGCTGCCGGGGATCGAACTCAGGACCTCATGCTTGAGAGTCTAGTGCCTTAGCCACTGCACCACCTCCTGGACCACTCTTTGTGTTTTTTATTTGATATGGCAAAGAGAAACTGAAAAGAGAATCTATGTGTATATACACACATATATGTATATGAGAGAGAGAAGAAACAGGAGGAGAAAAAAAGAGAAAGAGGAGAAAGAAGAAGCAGAGGAAGATGAGAAAGGGAGGAGGAGGAGGAGACCACAACAACAACGATGACAATGATATCTTAGGTCTTCAATATATAAAAACAGCTAATCAGTAAAACCATAAAGCAATAAAAATGAAAGTCATTGCTTTCTGATTCTAAAGCACAATTACTGCTTCTGCAATGAGACAATATAAAATTTTCCTCAAAAGTACTCAAATAGGTGAAATAGTAAAGATGTTGAAAATGTTCTGTGGTTCTTTTGAAATTCCAAAACTTTCTTTACATAAGGAAAAAAAAAAAGAGCAAATAAGCTACATTGTTACAGAGTTGGAAAATGACCCAGAAATATCCCCCAGGCATGATCTTAAGGCTTGTGACTCTCTAGTCAACAGGTATCTTTATTATTAGTTAATGTTCTTACTATTCCTGTAGGGCCTGGAAAAAATGCAAGCCTGATTACTTTTGCTGCATTTGGAGTCTGATTTTAAGTGACCACTTTTCATTGTGAGTTTATGAAATCTTTAAGAGGAGCTGTGAAGGAATGTAGTAAATCTGAGAAATAAAGCTGTCTCCAGCACCCCACAGATCCCAGTGGATATAATTTCACAGAACTGAGTTACTGCTCAGGACAACCAAGATATTCTTAATGCTCCTATGTATAGGCCAAGATTCTCTGATTTACAGTCCTAGAGGGAATAAAGTCTTCTGGTTAATACAATGAGGAAGAGACAAAAGCTAGCAACAAAATCTGTGATTTAGTTAATACAGTGATGTTTGGCTTCCTGGATCTCTCAGAAACATATATCACCAGATGTGGCTCTATTATTTCAATGATTCAAATAGCATAGAATGTCAGAAAAAGAAATCAAATAAGAAAGTACATTAAAAAACTTGCAGAGAACAAAAGAGTGTGCTTCTGATTCCACTGGATAATCTGGTAAATTGTTAGGAATGGACCCAACTGAAAATTTATATTTTAAAGCAGATTTCACTTATAATTTTATTAAAAAGCCATAAACTTTATGTTTTGAAATTCACAAACAATATCAGCATTAAAATACAAGTACATAAAAATACATAGGAAGGGCTATCAAAATATCTCATTCTGATAATGTGCTGCTTTTCAGTGATATAACTCAAGTTGCAGCCCAGCCCCTCTTTCAGTGAAGTAAGCTTTGGTGTTATATTCTTTTGTAAAAAATTTTATTAGTGATTTAATATTTATGTACAAAATTACATGTCAACAGGGGTATAAATCCACTCCATTCCCATCATCAGGGTTCTGAATCTTTAGTTGCCCCACTGCAAGTCACCACATGGGCCAGCCATTATATCTACAACTATTTGTTTATGCTTATACATCATTATCCCATTCTTCTTCCTGATCCAATCTTCTCTTCCCCTCCAAGCCACTCATGACAACACTACTACCTCCATATGTCCCTCTCCATTTCCTCTTCTCTCTCTTTCTGGATGCTGATGAAGCTAGAGTTCAAAGCCCTCTCATCCTCTTCATTTCTCTCTCCTGGGAGTATGGGTCAAAGTTGTTTTGGGGGTGAAGAACATAGGAGTTCTGGCTTCTGTGTTCTTGATATGGGTGTTGGTAGGTCGACCAGTATCCCCAACCTATTTCTATCCATCCCTGTTGGATAGTATGCCAGCTCCCCCCTGACTTAAACACCAGTATGTCTGTATGAGATTAGTTTGATCCCACTCAAAGCTGCGGTCTATTTACATAAATCACTTTTACATTTACATAAAGCACCACCTTCTCTCCAGGGCACTGGTGGTTCAGTGGTAGAATTCTCACCTGCTCCGCCCCCTCTTCTTGTCACACCCTGATTTCACCAGTCACTTTTCTCTCCACCCTCTCTATGTCACATCCTGTTCACACCCTACTTGGGAAGTATATATAAAGACAACATTGTTTGTTTTAGTTTTAGTTTAGCTTAGCTTGGCTTAGATTGTGCTGTGTCCTGCATGAATAAAGAGATACTGCATACAACCCAGCCATGAGTCCCGGGTCATCTGTCTCCCGTCAATGAAGCTCAGCCCAGCACATCCCCATTGGGCAAGAGCTCTGGAGAGGCAAAAATCCAGGACATACTGGTTAGGCCATTTGCCCAGAGAAGTCAGGATGGAATTATAACTACTTCTTTCTCCTTCTCACCCCTCATTCTCCCACACCTATTCCCCACCCCTACTCTCTAGCTCTATCTGAAAAAGTAAAACACCCAATAAAACACTCCTTCACAATTACCATTTAAGACATTATTTTTGTATGTGTTCTCCATTATCTTAAAGAGAGATGCTAAAGCATAATAATTGCTTCTGCAATAAAATAATATAAAATTGTCTCAAAAGCCCCCAAATAGGTCAAAGAGTAAAGATGTTCTATGAGTTCTTTAGAAATTCAAAAACTTCCCTTCCATACAAAATAAGCTATATTTGATAGTATACTAGAAATTGGATTTCACTACAAGTAAAAAGTTTTACTAATCTTTTTCTTTTTTAACTCGCTATTATTTTACTTCTCTGTGTTCATCAGAAGCATATTCTGTCTTCAAGGACAAGCACAATTCTTTCATAGTGCACCCAATCTTTGTTTTCTAAGACCTTGCAAAATAAAGATAGTAAATTCTCTGTTGAAAAGATACCATTCTCAAAATCTTGCATCATTTACAAATTCTATTCAGAACCTATTGTCCTAATGTATGCACTCTTGTTATATTATCAATTTATCACCTCAGCATCAGCAGACAATCACACTATCTATCCATTTTCAATAGTTTCCATCTAGCTTGTTACCCTGAACTGCTGAACTCACAATTCATCTAAGAATCATATACTTACTTTGATTATATGGTTACTGGTTACTCACTTACTCTCTGTACATTTCTCACCCATTACAATTTAGATCTTGGGAAACTAAACATATTTTAAGCCCTAACAGAGGTTCCTCAAGAGTTTATCTAGAATTGAGTCTAAATCACTATTCTCTTTTTAAAAGAGGAGGTGGCAAGATATTAAATAGAGAAAGGAAAATTTCTTCAAATATTGTTTGGGAAAATTGGGCTAAAATATGCAGATGATTAAAACTGGAAAAAACACATATTACCACACAGAAAAGTCAACTCAAAATAGATAAAATATATGGGCCTTAGACTAGAAATCATTAAACACAAAGGAAAACATTATCATAATCTATGCTTTGGAAATACCTTCACTCTCCCAACCTGGGTCCTTTTCCATCATCAAGTATGAGAAAGAAATAGAAGAGGACACAAAATTGTAGCTAGACTAGAAGAATACGTATTGTTAAAATGACCATCTGACTAGAACAACTTGTATATTCAATGCAATTTTCATCATAAGCCCAGTGAAAATGATCAAACCATGCAAATATTTCATGTGGAGTCATATGGCTACAAATTATCAAGGCAATCCTTTAAAAAAGAGAGAGAAAAAAAATGAAGGCATTATCACCCATAATGCGAGTTTCTACTACAAAACAAAAGTGATTAAAACAGTGTGGTACTGGGACAAAAATAAGAACGTACATCAAGAGAAAACATTAGAGTGACTAGAAATAAATAGTCACATGTGTATATATGTGATATATGACAAAAGAAATGAAAACGTTGAATGGGAAAAATTCATTTTCAGCAAATAGAGTTGGTAAAACTGAGCTGTCAAATGCAGAAAAAAAAATGAAGTAATACCATCAATTATAGCCATACACCAAAATTAACTGCAGATGAATCAAAGACTAGATAATAGACATTAAATTATAAAATACAGAAGAAAACAGAGGTAAAACACTTTAGGATCTTAACATAAAGATTTATTTGGAAGGGTAGAAAAATAATTCACTTGGATAGAGTGCTTCATTGTCAAGTGCACAACCCAGATTCTAGCCTAGCCTCCAAAATACTGAAGGAAGCTTTGGTGCTCTGACATCTTTTGCTGTCTTCCTTTCCCTCTGTCTCTTTTTAATATTTATTTAATTAATTTATTTATTGGATAAAGACAGAAATTGAGAGGCAAGAGGGAGATAGAGGGGAGAGACAAAGACACCTGCAGCACTGCTTTACCACTTGTGACTCTTTCCTCCTGCAGGTAGGGACCAATGACTTGAACCTGCATCTTTGTACATAGTAGCATGCATACTCAACCATGTATGCTACCAGCCAGCTGTCTCTTTCACTCTTCCTGCCTTCTCCATTGATAAAAGAAATGTAAAATAAGTGTATTTGGAGACTCAAACTCATGGATATGGAGACTTATGATAGTTTTCTGCAGACACCTATCATGGGGAGATGATAAATTATACTCATGTCAACAATCATACTGAAACTCATTATTTCCCCAATAGAGATATTTGGAGAAAAAAAGTCAACAAAAGACATAATTTCTCTGTTAAAAATACATATATGGTACAGTTCCACACAATTCCCACCACAAGCTATCCATATCCCCTGATAGCTTTCCTATTCTTTATACCTCTGGGAGTATGGACCTAAGGTCATTGTGAGATGCAGGTGGACGGTCTGGCTTCTGTAATTGCTTCTCCACTGAACATGGGCGTTGACTGGTGGATCCATACTCCCAGCCTGCATCTCTCTTTCCCTAGTAGGGTGAGGCTCTGGGGAAGCGGAGCTCCAGGACGCATTGGTGGGGTTGTCTGTCCAGGAAAGTCTGGTCACGTGAAGTTGTACCCCTCTTAACCTATGGTTTTGTTAATGTCTCCTTTTTACAAATAAATAAATAAATATTTTTAAAAATACATATATAGGACTAAGTCAAATTTACAAAGCTTCTACACTTTGTCAGTTAATCCCATAAGAATAAAAAAGCCACCCAACAACCGAAAGAAAGTAATTTGCACATCATCCATCTGACAAAAGATTGATATCAAATATATGTCAGTAATCATACAGGGAAGTATGAAGAACTCAAACAACCCAATCAAAATATTTTCAATCATACAGATGACCCAGAGACAAAAAAGATTAAAAATACTCCATATCATTTACTAGTAAAGAAACACAGTTTATATTTTTAAGTCTAACATCTAGTACTATGGACAGAAGTTAGGGGAGATGGTGTATTTTTTTTTATGCTATCACATATATTTTACCCAATAAGTGATAATAAACAAAAGAGGGAACAAAGATCCCTACCTAAAATTCCAGAGAGGGAAAAGTCACATTTTCTTATTCAAAATCTAGCACAATCAACAAATTTTATGATGAATACTAATATTGTCAAAAAATAAAGTTGGCTTTTATCTGCATAATAGTATCTCTGGAATAAAACAGAATTAGAAAAGAATTGTTCAGGGTTGGAAAGATAGTTCAATGTTAAAGCACAGTATTTGCATGCCTGAAATAACAGAGGTCCTAGGTTCAATTCTAGGTATCCTCACACCTTGAGCAATAGTGCCTAAATGATAGCTAGACAATGATTGAAACTCCAAAAGCAAAGAAAAACCATAAAGGAAAAAATATTAAGATGAAGGTCAATCATGACTATAATAGTGAGAGCATAGTAGGACTAAAGATGATCCAATTACTATACAGTTGATTTTCAAATGAATTAATTTCCAAAAATTAAAATTTTCTACAATAACTTTTGCTATCCCAATTAGTAGGTAAAACATCATACTGTTTTTCAGGGATTTTTTTTTTAACCTCATTTTTCCCATTGAGTATTGTTACAGTGGTTCAAATTAATCTCATGGATAATTTTAATAAAGTCAGGAGATACTGATTCCTATTTGACAGTTGGAAGAGTTTAAACAGTTTAATGGATTTAAAATATCACTTATGAAAAAAATAATTAGGAACTGAGAATATTAATCATAATTTAAAGTGCTTGACAGGCAAAAGACTATATTTTTATATCACATCATATATAATAAAGTAAAATATTTCTAAATTAGTACAAATATTGAAGCTTTTCTCTTTAACTTAATTCCAAAAGTCATTGGGGTGCTACTAGTTTGTATACTATTGCAACTTATAGGTTTTGGTTTATTTTTCTCAGATCCAGATGGTGGTACACTGGTTGAGCACACACAGTACAATCATGCAAGGATCCTGGTTCAAGCCCCCAGTCCAGGTGGAAAGCTTTGCAAGTGGTGAAGCAGGGCTGCAGGTGTCTCTCTGTTTCTCCCTCTCCATTCTCCCTTCCTCTAATTTCTGTTTCTATCCAGTAAATAAATAAAGATAATAAAAATAAGAATTATTTTTCTCCCACCTACCACAAATTATGCTGATTGACATAAACAAGTACAATACATATATTAAGTACAAATTAAAAGAAGATATATTTAGATGATATTCTATTTTAAAACTATAGTTCAGAGATGTATGGAAGACAGGAGCAGACCAAGAACCCCTCGATTATACCATGTATCACTTTTAAAAATGGGCATATAATCAAAACAGATCATGGTTAAATAATAATTGATATTTAGGAGAAAGTAAATAATATAATATATTTAATTCTGGGGATAATACTAGTAATTTGCTTCAAAAGAGCATGATAAAGGGCCGAAGGAAGGATGGACAACATTCTCTATGGTACACCTGAAGATTGGTCCTGATATTGAGGCAGCTTGGAACGTTCCTACTCATGACCACAGAATATGAGCTCAGGTCTACAGAGAACTCATTTCTAAAAAGTGTTCCTCCTGCTTCGTGTTACCACATGAAGAGTCCCCTTCCTATCCCAAAGTGACTGACCCCACAGTGCCTCAATATCAGGACCCATCTTCAGATGTACCATAGAGAATGTTGTCCAGCCTTCCTTCAGAGGATGGAACATTCACTAATGTTGTTGATCCAAGTTGAGGGCAAGGTCCTATGGGGGCCCACAATGGGGTATATTGTGCTGGCCCTGATAGAGATGACTGGTAACAATGGAGAGAAGGATTTATTTGAGGTCTAGGCCCAACATAACTACTGGGAATCTCAGGACTTCTGAATAGGGCCCCAGCTGATGCGGTGGCCTGATAGTGACTTAAAATCTTGCCTTTATTCAGCTTTTGCAATCCTTGTTTTGATAAAGTTAGCTTTGGAGTGAGTGAGAAAAGTGTAATAGGAAGTAGGTGATGAGGGTTTCTTTTTTCTTTTCTTTCTTTTTTATTTAAGAAAGGATTAATGAACAAAAACATAGGGTAGGAGGGGTACAACTCCACACAATTCCCACCACCCAATCTCCATATCCCACCCCCTCCCCTGATAGCTTTACCATTCTCTATCCCTCTGGGAGCATGGACCCAGGGTCATTGTGGGTTGCAGAAGGTAGAAGGTCTGGCTTCTGTAATTGCTTCCCCGCTGAACATGGGTGTTGACTGGTCAGTCCATACTCCTAGTCTGCCTCTCTCTTTCCCTAGTAGGGTGGGTCTCTGGGGAAGTGGAGCTCCAGGACACATTGGTGGGGTCTTCAATCCAGGGAAGCCTGGCCGGCATCCTGATGACATCTGGAACCTGGTGACTGAAAAGAGAGTTAACATACGAAGCCAAACAAATTGTTGAGCAATCATGGACCCGAAGCTTAGAATAGTGGAGAGGAAGTGTTAGGGGGGTACTCACTGCAAACTCTAGTGTACTTCTGCTTTCAGGTATACATTTTGCAGTAGTTTACAGATACGTGTGAACATATGCTCTCTCTCACAGAAACTGCTGTATATCTAGGTTTTGGGACTTTGTTAGAAAGTGAACCACCTGAGATGGAATTAGAGTATACTATAAAAGGAAAGGTCTAACCCGAGTAATGAAGCTGAAGGGTTGTCATTCCACACGTGAAGTGTCTGGACACAGTCTGAAGTGAAGCATGTTGAGGTGGCAATCGTTGTGTTGGTTAGGTTGTTATCAGCAGATGCAATATTATTTGATATGGATTGGGAGGCATACGGGAAAGTGGGCACTATCCAAGGGTTCCAGGACTGGGGGAAGTAGAGGCTCTATAGTGGAGATGTGAGGTTCCTGCTGTCTTAGGGTTCAAAAAGACAATCGATAGTTAATGTTATCATCACATTAATTGGTAATTGGGTTAACTTTGAAAAGTCCTTTTGTTATGGTTTGCTGCACAGTACCCAGTACCTTGTATATAGCTGTGCTATTGTTTGCTTCTGATCTACTTGGTCTAGGCTTTTGAGAGAGTCTGCATATCAGTTACACAGCCCATATATTAAAAAGATTCAGTTTGTATTTTGAAAAACTTCGAGACATACAATTAATTTTCCCCCTCATATTAATTAACTAGTGATTTATATTACTACATTTTACTAGGAGTGTACATAAACACCATTCCCACCACCAAAAGACTGTGACCCATCCTCACACCCACTCCCACCCCCCACTGGCCCAGGAAGCTGCATGTCTACCCCTCACCACAGGGTTTTTACTTTGGTGCCCTACTTACAATTTGGTCAGGTCCTGCTTTTAGTTTCCCTTTCAGATCTTCTTACTCAACTTCTGTTGATGAGTGGGATCATCCCATACTCATCTTTATCTTTATGACTTAGCTCACTTAACATAATTCCTTATAGCTCTGTCCAAGATGGGTCAGAGAAGGTGGGTTCATTGTTCTTGATAGCTGCATAGTATTCCATTGTGTATATATACCACAGCTTTCTCAGCCACTCATAGTGATGAGGGTTTCTAAGTCTAAGTGGACACTATTTCATTATGAATTTTATACTGACTCACTGCAGACTATTGTGTACTTTTAATTTCAGGTATATATTTTGTCCTAGTTTATGTATACATGTGAACATCTGCTCTATCTCATGGGACCTGGTCTATATCTAGGTTTTGGGATTTTGTTAGGAAGTGAACCTCCTGGAATGGAATTAGAGAATACTATGAAAGGAAAGGTCTCGCCCGAATAATGAGGCTGAAGGGTTGACATTCCACACCTGACATCTCTGGACACAGTCTGAAGTAAAGCATGCTGAGGTGGTGCTCATTGTGCTGATTAGGTTGGGATCAGCAAATGCAATATCATTTGGTATGGATTGATAGAAGTATATAGGATGGTGAGCCCCACCCTAGAGGTTCCAGGACTGGGGGGAAATATAGGCTTTATAGAGGAAGTGGGATGTTGCTGCTTTCTTAGTGTTTAAGAAAGCAATAGATAGTTACTGCTATAATCACATTATTTGGCAATTGGGCTAACTTTGAAATATCCTTGTTAGAATTGGCTGTATCATACATAAATCACCATAATTTATGTCCTTTGACATTATTTTTATATAGATGTTACACTGGTTGCTTCTGTTCTCCCTGGTCTAAGCTTTTAAGAGAGTCAACCTATCAAAGACTCAGGCTATAGTCTGTGCATTAAAAAGTTTGAGACAGTCAATCAGTTTCCCCCCTCTCATATTACTTAAATATAAATATAAATATATATAGTGATTTATAGGACTACAAATTAATAGGAGTGTACATAAATACCATTCCCAGCACCAGAAGACTGTGTCCCATCCCGTTCTCCCTCCACCTCCCGCCCTGTGAAGCTGAACATCCACCCTCACCCTCACCCCAGGGCTTTTACTTGGGTGCCCTGCTCCAAAGTCAGTCAAATCCTGCCTTTATTTTCCTTTTCTGTTATTCTTTATCAACTTCTGTTGATGAGTGGAATCATCCCGTACTCGTCTTTATCTTTCTGACTTAGCTCACTTAACATAATTCTTTCTAGCTCCATCCAAGATGGGTCAAAGAAGGTGGGTTCATTGTTCTTAATAGCTGCATAGTATTTCACTGTGTATATATACTACAACTTTCTCAGCTACTCATCTATTGTTGGGCACCTGAATTGCTTCCAGGTTTTAGCTATTACGAATTGTACTGCTATGAACATAGGTTTACATATTATCTACAGGGATGCAGATGTCACATAGGTTCCTAAACTGAATATGGTCCCAAGGTCACATCAGATTGATGGGGTTTACAATCAACAATATACTCCTTTCCCATATTTGGGAGCTACTCTCTTCCCTGATCCAGCTTTCTTGTCCTTTTTCCAGCCATGGCATTATCCCCCCAGACAATAACTTGGATCCACCTAAATATCAGATTTCAGGCTCAGAGGAAAGTAAAACAAACAAACAAAAAATTAGTATAGCCACACCTTTGGAATATAACTAAAATATGGCTACTAGCTATCTACAAAATGGAGACCCCCTCACCCCCACATCTCTCATTTGCTCTATTCTAGCCTTTAGATTCATGATTGTTCAACAATTGGTTTGGTTTTGTATGTTAACTCTCTTTTGAGCCACCATGATGCCAAACAGAGTTCCCTGGACAGAAAACCCCACCAATGTGTCCTGGAGCGTGGATTCCCCAGAACCCTGCCCCACTAGGAAAAGAGAGAGGCAGGCTGGGAGTATGGATCCACCTGTCAACGCCCATGTTCAGTGGGGAAGCAATTACAGAAGCCACATTTTCCACCTTCTGCAACTCACAATGACCTTGTGTCCATACTCCCAGAGGGTTAAAGAAAAGGAAAACTATGAGAGGAGGGGATGGGATACGGAGTTCTGGGGAACTGTGTGGAGTTGTACCCCTCTTATCCTATGGTTTTGTCAGTGTTTCCTTTTTATAAATAAAATAAATAAATAATTAATAATTTAAAAGAAATGGGTTCTCAACATGATGACAGACAAATTTGAGGCTATGAAGAACACTTAAAATTCATTAGATTCACTCAGATTTCCATAATCATGAAAGATACCAATAAGAACATACTCTGGTGTCTTGTATAATTAGAAAGATAAAATATCATAGGAAAATGAGATAAGTAGGTATATAAGTACAGATATTTCCATATATAGATACACATAAAACTAATAAAATTTAGGCAGATGTAAAGAAATTAAGTGCTCAAATCATGTGTTGTTTTTATGCTTTAGGCCAAAATTTTCAGACAGAGGTATAGGTACAGAGGGAAAGGTACAAATATCACAACAGTGAAGTTACCCTAAAGCAAAGAGGGTTGGTCTTGAACATGGGTTGCATTCATAGCAAAAGAAGCACACCATTAAGGTGAGATCACTTGTAAGCCCCACAAAAAGGATTTGATGTGTGCTGCTACTCTGCAAATAGTTAGGAACATGTCAAAAGTTACATGGGATTTTGGATCCTCTTTTATAGTCTGCATCAAACAGGGATATAAGATTTTCCATAACAGGTACAAATTCTGTCAATAAGTAAAGTGAATTAAGGCATAGATTCTTTCCTAGGTTCTACAAATATGAACTCAATCTGATGGTCCCCTAGATATCTGCCCTGTGAAATCTTGAATAGAGAGCCTGGATAAAAACATACAGATATCTAACTTACAGAAATGTAAGATGATAAACAGGTGTTGCTCTAAATCACAAATTTGTAATTATTTGTTCTTATTTTAGCTTTCTTTTTTTCTGTATTTACACAGCAACAGAAAACTAATATACCAACAGAAAGAAAGTCTGTCACCATCAAGACAGATATCTACTTTTCTCTTTAACAGTAAAATTTGCATTGATTTTACCTAAGTCTATGTTTTTGATTTTATCTGCTCTTCTGTCTTAGAATTTCTAATGTTCTTCCAACCAGTTCCTGATCCTTGGCTATCTTGTTTGTATAAGAACATACTCAAGAATCGTCAGCTTTAACTACTCCCACTCATGACCAGAGAGTTCCTTCCATGATTATTTCTATCTTTCATCTTATTTCACCTACAAATAATTTCTTTCTTATTTAATTTTTTGGTCATTTTATTATTCAGTCTCTGCGGGAAATAGTGAGGAAGCCACTCAGAACACTATAAAGGGATCTATCATATTGCCCACAAATATCTCTCCTAGAAATCTATTCAAAGAACATAAAAACATCTATTCAAACAGATCTGCATAGGCCTTTGTTCATAGCAACACAGCTTTAAACATGGAAGACACCGAGATTAAAAATGACATACAAATGGTCAAGAAAGTTGTGGTATATATCAATAGTGAACTACTACTCAGTCATCATAAGTAATGCAGTAAGTAATCCCCTTTTTAATAACTTGAATGGAACTTTAAAGAATCATGTTGAATGAGATAAGCCAGAAGAAGGATGGATACCACATGATCTCACTTATAGTGGTTAAGAAGTTAGGGAAGGGGAGTCGGGCTGTAGCTCAGCGGGTTAAGTGCAGGTGGCACAAAGCACAAGGACTGGCATAAGGATCCCAGTTCGAGCCCTGGCTCCCCACCTGCAGGGGAGTCACTTCACAGGCGGTGAAGCAGGTCTGCAGGTGTCTATCTTTCTCTCCTCCTCTGTCTTCCCCTCCTCTCTCCATTTCTCTCTGTCCTATCCAACAACTACGACATCAATAACTACAACAATAAAACAACAAGGACAACAAAAGGGAATAAATAAATTAATTAATTTAAAAAAAGAAGTTAGGTAAGAAGTAAACACAGGGTAAAACTTGACCTGGGTAGTGTCTATTACAACTCAGTCTGTTAAAAAAATATATATATATATATAATCTTTATTGATTTGATAGAGACAGTCAGAAATCAAGAGGAAGGTGAGGGGTGATAGGGAAAGCAAAAGAAAGACACCTACAGCCCTGCTCCACTACTTGTGAATTTTTCCTGCCTGCAGGTGGGGACCAGGGTCTTTAACCTGAGTCCTTGTCCTCTGTAATGTGAGCATTAACCAGGTGCACCAGCACCTGACCCCACAACTCATTCTTAATCCCACATCTCTTCCTTTCTTTTCATACCTACATATCAAACTAGATAACTCCTTTTGGAAGTCAGCAGGCATTGCCGGATCAACAGATTCAGCCAGGCCCAAGAGAACTCATTTAAAAAATTTTTAATACTTTTTTAGTAACTTTATTTATTTATTGGATAGAGATATCCAGAAATTGAGAGGAAGGGGGAGATAGAGAGGGAGCAAAAGAGAGAGACCTGCAGCACTGCTTCACCACTTGTGAAACTTTCCTCCTGTGGGTAGGGACCAGAGGATTAAACCTGGGTCCCTGAGCACTGTAACATGTGCGCTCAACCAAGTGTGCCACCACCTGGGCCCTCATTTATTTATTTATTTTTTATCTCAGTGAGTGCCACCCTAACCCTGATCAAGCCAAAGCTCATTCATCCCAGTTCTTTCTGTCTTTGTTTTCAGTGTCTACTTACATACCACCTCTGTTGGTTATGAACTCTGACAATCTCCATTTCTCTCTACTTCTCCTGTCACTATTCTGATGTGTGACAGCAGCATTTATTTCCTGGATAAGCTAGAGTCAGAATTCATCTACCTTCCAAAATTCTGTACTCCTGCAATTTTTACCATGTTGGGTCAAAAGTAAATTTTCTAAGTCCAATATTTGTTTATATTATATTTGAGCATATATTTAATAACAAATAATTTTTTTCAATTTTTTTCTTTTTTAAATTTTATTTATAAAAAGGAAACACTAACAAAACCATAGGATAAGAGGGGTACAACTCTTAATTTAACTATACTTAACTAAATTCAGCAAAAGAAACCACATGATAAAAAAAAAATGTAGTGCCATGACCTTGTCTGAGAAAGTTTTCTAGAGAAAGTGCAAATTTAAATAAGCTTTAATAAATTGGCATAATCATTTTGAGTATAGCTCTGGAAAGATTTATTTAATTTAATGCTAATAATGCTTCACTGGCTGGACATCTAGTATGATGGCTGATCAGAATCGGTACTAGATAACCTCAAGTTAGACATGCAAAATGTCAGTCATTTGGGGGCAGCATCTTAATGACTGAATTCTACTGGATTAATAAAAGAACAATTTTCTGAATGCTTCCTGCCCTCAGATCATTATTGTTCAAATAAACTTTAAAACTAATAAATAGTTATGATGTAAGGACATTGCAAGGCACTTTTACTCTCCCCGGATAAACACAGACTAAGCAATAGCTCACTTGCGAGCACAAATATTTAAGTAGTGTATGACTGGGTAGCTTTCATTTAAATATGTAATATTTCTTTCAGTGATTGCTTTCCTCTATCTACCAGTCGATTTCTTGTCCTTGACTATATTCTTTTACCTTTTATATCTGGCTCATGGTCTCCAACTCTTTTCTATGCAAGACCTTTCAGTGATTCATAGATATTTAGAACTTGATATTTGGGAGAATATCTCATCTATTTTCAGCTTTATTCAGTATCTTAAGGACACTAGTTTTTGTGTAACCACTGTAGAATCAGCTCCTCGTGTACAGTGCCATGAATTCAACTGGGCAGCTCAGACCTCTATTAACACTTATTTATTTGAAGCAATACAGTAGCAGATTGTATAAAGTCCTTTTCTGTTAAAATCCATTTTCAATTAGACTTTTGGAAAAAATATAGCTAACTTAAATTTCCATTTCTCAATTTATACTGGACTATTAAATTTTTCTGAAATGTTTTCACATAAAGAACACTGCTGCTTTTCTAAAACTAAAAATAGATGTAGATTAGGTGAGTACATTGGAAAAAGTTTTCATGGAAGTCATCAAATGCAGAAGTTTGCATTTTGCCATATACTTATGTAGCCTCTGACTTAAAAAAAAAGTGGAAGAGTGTTCACTTCTTTAAAACCTCAAACACATGTTTTAAAGTTTACCCATATAATAAGTCCAAATATATTACATTATGGTTTAGCTTAAAGATCACTTCATTAGCAATAGCTTTATTGAGGCCCTCAGACTTACTGATAGTTCCCTTAATATTCCCAAATAGCTTCCCGTCCATTCATTGTGAATTCCCATTATCCACTACTGCCGTTCTGGCTTCACCGGCGGGAGACAGAGATGACCAGGGACTCATGGCTGAGCTGAGAACATAGTTCAATCTTTATTCACGAGCAGGGATGCAGTCCAACAACCTAATCACAACACAATTTTGCCCTATCTCCCTCCTACATCCCTCCTCAGACTGAAGAGTCAGGAACAACGGAAACACATACTGGGGGGCAGAGGGGAAGCACTAACCAAAGAGAACTAAACCAAATGTCCCGGAGGCGGTGGGGGGGAGACCAAACCAATGTTCCGGAGGCAGGGGGGTGCCCAGCTAACAGTGGACGTGCAAACGGAACACATCGCAAGCAACACAAGTGAACCCAATGTGATGATAAAAACAGAAGGTCGAGGACTGCAGGAAGATGGTGGACTGAGAAGCCACTAGCAGCTGAGCTCCAACCACATCTCCTGGAAACGGTAGGATTTTCTGCCTTTAGCAGGCCAGCCAATAAGGGGTACTAACGGTGACACCAAGGATGTGACTATAACTTAATTTGGGTTAAGAATTAGAGTAAAGGTGGCACGGACTAGCGGGTGTCTGCTCCAGACTTCCCAGGCGGCGGTTGGCAAGGCGGGTGTGCCAGCACTGTCCTCCACCCGGGAAGGCGGCTCCTCTGCCAGTTGCAGAGCGCTGCTGGGCAGCCGGCAGAGGACCGGGAGGGAGCACTGTAGCTCAGGGGCTTTCTCTTGGGAGTCTCCGGGCACCACTGTGACCCTGAGGGCGGATCCGAAGACTTCTTGAGTATAGCTCTCATTGGATCAAAGGACTTGGAGCTAGTTTTCATTTTCGAGAAATCCTTTAACAAAGTCTGGAGTGGGGGGTTTCCCGGAAGATGGCGGACTGAGAAGCTGCTAGTAGGTGAGCTCCGACCACATCTCCTGGAAACGGTAGGATTTTCTGCCTTTAGCAGGACAGCCAATAAGGGGTCCTAGCGGAAAAACAAAGGAGGTGACTATAACTTAATTTGGGTTAAGAATTACAGTAGGGAAAAAAGGGGGAAAAAAACTTTTTTTTTCTTCCTTTTAATTTTCAAGCATACCTCCTTCCCGCCCCCCCCCCCCAAGCAGTCCCTGGGGACCAGCTCCTAGCAGGATCCACCACACCACCAAACAGGGTGATTTTTTTAATTCACTGATACACATTTGGGAATTTCCTTTCACTGCTCTTTAATTACAACTCTTTTTCTTATCTTCTACCTTTTCTCTCTCTTTTCTCTCTCTCTCTCTCTTTTTCTTTAATCTTGTCATACACTTCTTTCTTCTTCTTTGCATTTCTGAATTTCTGAATTATTTTAGGAAAGAAATCAGACTCAGAGTGGACTCTCTATGTGTGTATCTCTGCTCTAGTTCCCTTTCCCCTCTTGTTACCAATAGAATATATGGTGGATAGTAGATTTGCATAACTGTCTATTCTTGCTATCCTTTCTTTTCTCTTTCTTCTTCACTGGGACTTGGTTACTATTTTTTCATGGACTGGAGAAATTGTTTGGCTAACTGGTAACGATTAAACTGCTTCAATACTTGCTTCAGTTGTTACTGTAATTCCTGAGGTTGATGAGTGCAATTGTCATAAAGGTATTTAGTACAGTGTTGCTTGTCCTGAAAACACAACAACTGAGAAAAAACAGAGCATAAAAAAAGAAACACATAAGTCAAAAAATGGGTAGATCAAAAAAAATAAAACTGCTACTCCAATGAATGAAGACAAGAGCCCAGAAGAAACTACAAATCAGCCAGAAGTAACCATAGATAAGAAAAGTATGCAAAGCAATAATAAACTTATTAATCACAGAAATGAAAACAACATTTGCAGAAAGGAATGGCAGTATTAGGGAAACAACAGTTGAGACCCCCAAGGAAAATACTGATTATCTTGAGGCAATTAGAGAGCTGAAAGCTGAAATAGCTGTAATGAAGAAAGAAGCTGAGGCAAGGGAAAGCAGACTAACAGAAGCAGAAAACAGAATTAGTCAGACAGAGGATGAGTTAGAGAAAACAAAGAAAGAGGTGAAAGAGCTTAAAAAGAGATTGAGAGACAATGAAAACAACAGAGACATATGGGATGATCTCAAAAGAAGTAACATTCGTATAATTGGCCTGCCAGAGGAAGAAAGAGAGGAAGGGGAAGCAAACATTCTAGAGGAAATAATAGAAGAAAACTTCCCAGACCTGAATAACAGAAAGGACATCAAGATTCAAGAGGCCCAGAGAGTACCTAACAGAATCAACCCAGACCTGAAGACACCAAGACACATCATAGTCACAATGAGAAGAAGTAAGGATAAAGAAAGGATCCTAAAGGCTGCAAGAGAGAAACAAAAAGTCACATACAAGGGACAACCCATAAGATTATCTGCAGACTTCTCCACTCAAACCCTAAAAGCCAGAAGGGAGTGGCAAGATATCTATCGAGCCCTGAATGAAAAAGGGTTTCAACCAAGGATAATATATCCTGCTAGACTTTCATTCAAACTAGATGGAGGGATCAAAACCTGCTTAGATAAACAATAGTTAAAGGAGGCAACCATCACCAAGCCGGCCCTGAAAGAGGTACTAAAAGAACTCTTATAAACAAGAACATCACTATAATACTTGCAATATATCATAGCAAACAATTTTTTTTTAGAACAATGGCACTACAATACATTAAATCCATAATATCAATAAATGTCAATGGCTTAAACTCATCCACCAAAAGGCTGGGGGGATGGATCAGAAAACATAACCCAACCATATGCTGCTTGCAAGAATCCCATCTGTCACAACAAGATAAACACAGACTTAAAGTGAAAGGATAGAAAACTATCATACAGGCTAACGGTCCACAAAAAAGGGCAGGAACAGCCATTCTCATCTCAGACACAATAGATTTTAAATTAAATAAAGTAATAAAAGATAGGCAAGGACATTACATAATGATTAGAGGATCAATCAGCCAAGAAGACTTAACAATTATTAACATCTATGCACCCAACGAGGGACCATCTATGTTGTATGCTTTACATTAGGTTGTTCTAGCTCTCGCCCTGCCAAGAAAATTGGATCAGTCCTGCTAGTTTCGCGGACCCGCTTGGCCCCGCCCCAAGGAACCCCGAGAGAGTTCCAGAGTTCCAGAGTTCCAGAGTTCGAGAGTGCTCGGCGCCGTCGCGCGGGAAAGAGGCAACAGAGTTTTTTTTGGTGATTAGTTTGTCTTAGTTTATGAATTGTTGTTCCTGAATAAAGAAATACAGCTTCCCTGCCCAGCCGTATGTCTCTTGTTGTCTCTTTTACCCGCCCGTGAAGCTAGCCCGGCCAGCTGGAGCTTCCGAATTTTAACAACAAATGGCGCCCACGTGGACCTGAACTACGCATCTCTCAGATAAGTGAAGACAATTTGGCTACCTATGTACTATGGCCTTCTCTTCTGCTTGTGAAGAGATCTCCAAAGGCCTCTGCTCTTCACGAAACTATTTTGCTGTTTCTGGAACATTTATCTCTGGACCACTCTGTGGTTTCCACATGCTCAGGCGCACTCAAAACAGCCAGATGAGTAGGGAAGAGCCAGCGGTCAAGAGGCGAGGCATGGAGCTGCCTTTTCCACCTGGTGGAACAGCCAGCCAACCGGCTGCGCCCAGACAACCCCGCACACTGCTCCCACAGCCCCGCAGCCCCGCAGCCCGCAGGAGGCCGACGCCACCACACAGGAGCCCGATGCCAACATGCAGGAGCCCGATGCCACCACACAGGAGCCCGATGCCAACACGCTAGAGCCCGATGCCAACGTGCAGGAGCCTGATGCCACCACTCAGGAGCCCAATGCCAGCATGCAGGCCAGCCCACAGGAGACAGCTCTCCACTGCATGGCGCAGGGTACTGGATGTGTGATCCCTCCACGCTGCTCGGCCACTGCAACAGGGCAGCAGACATGGCAGAGCCATGGGGCAGGGCCGCGGTGGCCTATCATGGCCACCACCCATGGGCACCTAGGCCCACGCCTTCTACAAGGCTGGCCCGCCTGCCCTCGTGCTATGAATTCTGGAATGATCCCGGACCTCCCGGACCCCCGGGCTCCCTGCCGAAACTGGTCACACGAGATCTCCAGCAACCGGTCCGGTCTGAAAGCAGACAAGCTGGAGTACTCAGAGATTTGTACAGAGATCGCAACCTACAATTCCTAGAAGTGAAGCTTCCCAAGAGACCACCACTGGACAACGCATCCCCCCAACAACTAAGACAGTACATATCTAAATTCGTGTTAGAAATGACATGTCTTCGTAACAAAGGTTTCTCTCCTTGTGTATTAATGACCATGTTTATGTGTATGTTTAAAGTGTGGTAAACAGTAACTTTAAGGCTAAATTCTTACTAGACAAAGTTAAATGAAAAAGGTTTTCAACGTAATTCTCATAAAGATAAAATTAACTTACATTTAAAGTCTGAGGTAAAAATTAGTTAACAATCAATATATTTTAACTAAGTTGGTCTAAACAAAAGGTTAAATAGACTTGTTGATATGTAAAACTCTCCATTACCTTCTCTATTAGAAATGGTAGATCGCACAATGGCTATGCTAATTATTCTCATGCCTGAGGTTTCCATTCCTGTGCACACCTAGGGTGTGTCTCCATCTTGAATGGTTGTAACAAAAGGTTAAAAAGACGTTGATATGTAAAAGTCTCAAATTCCTTCTCTATTAGAAATTTTAGATTGTGCTGTGGTTATGCTAATAACAAGTTTTGTTTCATAGTAAGTAAATTGCAGCCAGCTGCCTTTGGGACTCTAGGCCGTTCCCCACCCCCATGAAAATGCCTCTCAAGGCAAGTACGCCCCCCTAAGCAAGAAATTTTTTTTTTTAAGCTGATAAAGTTTTGCCCACAGAGGCAAAAAATGGCCAGCCCCCTAAGGACTTCCCTTGGCAGCACACTAGTTCTTGTTACTTGTTTACAGGTTTTTCCATGTTTGTGCCAGTTTCTTTTTTTAAAAATGCCTGTACGATATAGGTTTCTGTTCACCCCACACCCTTGATACTGTAGTCATTTAGTTAAAAAGAAAAGGGGGAATTGTTGTATGCTTTACATTAGGTTGTTCTAGCTCTACCCCTGCCAAGAATATTGGATCAGTCCTGCTAGTTTCACAGACCCTCTTGGCCCCGCCCCAAGGAACCCTGAGAGAGTTCCAGAGTTCCAGAGTTCGAGAGTGCTCGGCGCCATCGTGGGGGAAAGAGGCAACAGAGTTCTGTTTGGTGATTAGTTTGTCTTAGTTAATGAATCATTGTTCCTGAATAAAGAAATACACCTTCCCTGCCCAGCCATGTGTCCTTGAGTCTCTGTTACCCGCCCATGAAGCTAGCCCGGCCAGCTAGAACCACCGAATATTAACAACACATCTAAATACATTAAGCATCTACTGAAAGAATTTCAAAAATACATCCATAGTAATACAATAATAGTGGGAGACTTCAATACCCCACTCTCACACTTAGACAGATCAACAAAGCAGAGAACCAATAAAGATACAAGAGAATTGAATGAAGAGATCGACACACTAGACCTCTTGGACATTTTCAGACTCCACCAGCCAAAAAACCTGGAATACACCTTCTTTTCAAATCCACATAACACATACTCAAGGATAGACCACATGTTAGGCCACAAAGACAGTGTCAATAAATTAAAGAGCATCAAAATCATCCCAAGTATCTTCTCAGACCACAGTGGAGTAAAACTAACATTTAACAACAAACAGAAAATTATTAAAAGACACAGAATTTGGAAACTAAACAACATGCTCCTTAAAACCACTGGGTCAGAGACTCACTTAATCAGGTAATTCAAATGTTCCTGGAAACTAATGAAAATGAAGACACATGCTATCAAAATATGTGGGACACAGCTAAAGCAGTACTGAGAGGGAAACTTATAGCCATACAATCACATATTAAACACCAAGAAGAAGCTCAAATGAACCACCTTACTGCACACCTCAAGGACTTAGAGGAAGAGGAACAAAGGAACCCTAAAGCAACCAGAAGGACAGAAATCACTAAAGTTAGAGCAGAAATAAACAACATCGAAAATAAAAGAACCATACAAAAGATCAATGAAGCCAAATGTTGGTTCTTTGAAAGATTAAACAAAATTGACAAACCCCTAGCTAGACTCACCAAACAAAAAAGAGAGAAGACTCAAAGGAATAGAATTGTAAACGATGCAGGAGATATCACAACTGACACGACAGAAATCCAGAGAATCCTGCGAAACTTCTATAAAGAACTATATGCCACCAAGCTAGAGAATCTGGAAGAAATGGAACAATTCCTAGAAACCTATGCACTTCCAAAACTGAACCAAGAAGAACTACAAAATCTAAATGCACCAATCACAGACAAAAAAATTGAAACCATTATTAAGAATCTCCCCAACAACAAAAGTCCTGGACCAAACTTTCAGGAAACAGTTAATACCCATACTTCTTAAGCTATTCCATAAGATTGAAGAAATAGGAATACTCCCTTCCACCTTTTATGAAGCCAACATCACCCTGATACCAAAAGCTGATAGGGACAGAACAAAAAAGGAAAACTACAGACCAATATCTCTGATGAACATAGATGCCAAAATATTAAACAAGATCTTGGCCAACCGGATACAGCAACACATCAAAAAGATTGTTCATCATGACCAAGTGGGATTCATCCCAGGAATGCAAGGCTGGTTCAACATCCGTAAGTCAATCAATGTCATTCACCACATCAATAAAAGCAAAGCCAAAAACCACATGATTATCTCAATAGATGCAGAGAAAGCCTTTGACAAAATTCAACAACCATTCATGTTCAAAACTCTACAAAAAATGAGAACAGATGGGAAATTCCTCAAGATAGTGGAGTCTATCTAGCAAACCTACAGCCAACATCATACTCAATGGACAGAAGCTGAAAGCATTCCCCCTCAGATAGGGGACTAGACAGGGCTGTCCACTGTCACCGTTACTCTTCAACATAGTATTGGAAGTTCATGCCATAGCAATCAGGCAAGAGAAATAAATCAAAGGAATACAGATTGGAAGGGAAGAAGTCAAGCTCTCACTATTTGCAGATGATATGGTAGTATACATAGAAAAACCTAAAGAATCCAGTAGAAAATTACTGGAAGTTATTAGGCAATATAGCAAGGTATCAGGCTACAAAATCAATGTACAAAAATCAGTGGCATTTCTTTATGAATACACTAAATCTGAAGAAGAAGACATCCAGAAATCACTCCCCTTTACTGTTTCAGCAAAATCAATCAAATACCTAGGAATAAAGTTGACCAAAGAAGTGAAAGACTTGTATGCTGAAAACTATGAGTCGCTACTCAAGGAAGTAGAAACTGATACCAAGAAATGGAAAGATATCCCATGCTCATGGATTGGAAGAATAAATATCATCAAAATGAATATTCTCCCCAGAGCCATATACAAATTTAATGCAATACCCATCAAAGTTCCACCAAGCTTCTTTAAGAGAATAGAACAAACACTACAGTCATTTATCTGGAACCTGAAAACACCTAGAATTGCCACAACCATCTTGAGGAAAAGAAACAGAAATGGAAAAATCACACTCCCAGACCTTAAACTATATTATAAAGCCATCATCATCAAAACAGCATGGTACTGGAACAAAAATAGGCACACAGACCAGTGGAACAGAATGGAAAGCCCAGAAATAAATCCCCACACCTATGGACATCTAATCTTTGATAAGGGGTCCAAAGGATTAAATGGAAAAAGGAGGCATTCTTCAATAAATGGTGCTTGGAAAACTGAGTTGAAACATGCAGAAGAATGAAATTGAACCACTTAACTCACCAGAAACCAAAATCAACTCCAAATGGATCAAAGACCTAGATGTCAGACCAGAAACAATCAAATACTTAGAGGAAAACATTGGTAAAACACTTTCCCACCTACACCTCAAGGACATCTTTGATGAAACAAACCCAGTTGCAAGGAAGACTAAAGCAGAAACAAACCAATGGGACTACATCAAATTGAAAAGCTTCTGCACATCCAAAGAAACTATTAAACAAACAGAGAGACCCCTCATAGAATGGGAGAAGATCTTCACATGCCAGACATCAGACAAGAAACTAATCACCAAAATATATAAAGAGCTCAGCAAACTTAGCACCAAAAAAGCAAATGACCCCATCCAAAAATGGGCAGAGGATATGAACAAAACATTCACCTCACAGGAGTTCCAAAAGGCTAACAAACATATGAAAAACTGCTCTAGGTCACTGATTGTCAGAGAAATGCAAATGAAGACAACACTAAGATACCAACTCACTCCTGTAAGAATGGCATACATCAAAAAGGACAGCAGCAACAAATGCTGGAGAGGATGTGGGGACAGAGGAACCCTTTTACATTGCTGGTGGGAATGTAAATTGGTACAGCCTCTGTGGAGAGCAGTCTGGAAAACTCTCAAAAGGCTAGCCATGGACCTTCCACATGATCCAGTAATTCCTCTCCTGGGGTTATACCCCAAGGACTCCATAACACCCAACCAAAAAGAGGTGTGTACTCCGATGTTCATAGCAGCACAATTCATAATAGTTAAAACCTGGAAGCAACCCAGATGCCCAACAACATGTGAGTGGCTGAGAAAGCTGTGGTATAGATATACACAATGGAATACTATGCAGCTATCAAGAACAATGAACCCACCTTCTCTGACCCATCTTGGACAGAGCTAGAAGGAATTATGTTAAATGAACTAAGTCAGAAAGATAAAGATGAGTATGGGATGATCCCCCTTATCAACAGAAGTTGATTAAGAAGATCTGAAAGGGAAACTAAAAGCAGGACCTGATCAAATTGTAAGTAGGGCTCCAAAGTAAAAACCCTGTGGTGAGGGGTAGACATGCAGCTTCCTGGGCCAGTGGGGGGTGGGAGTTGGTGGGAGGGATGGGTCACAATCTTTTGGTGGTGGGAATGGTGTTTATGTACACTCCTAGCAAAATGTAGACATATAAATCAGTAGTTAATTAATATGAGAGGGGGAAAAATCAGTTGTACGTCTCAAAGTTTCTCAAAACACAAACTGAATCTTTTTAATATATAGGCAGTGTATTTGATCTGCGGACTCTCTCAAAAGTCTAGACCAAGTAGATTAGAAGCATCCAATAGCACAGCTATATACATAATACTGGATACTGTACAGCAAACCATAACAAAAGCACTTTTCAAAGTTAACCCAATTACCAAATAATGTGATGATAACATTAACTATCGATTGTCTTTTTGAACCCTAAGACAGCAGGAACCTCACATCTCCACTATAGAGCCCCTACTTCCCCCAGTCCTGGAACCCTTGGATAGGGCCCACTATCCCGTATGCCTCTCCCAATCCATACCAAATAATATTGCATCTGCTGATCACAACCTAACCAACACAACGATTGCCACCTCAACATGCTTCACCTCAGACTGTGTCCAGAGACTTCACGTGTGGAATGACAACCCTTCAGCTTCATTACTCGGGTGAGACCTTTCCTTTTATAGTACACTCTAATGTCATCTCAGGTGGTTCACCTTTTAACAAAGTCCCATAACCTAGATATACACCAGTTTCTGTGAGAGAGTGCTTATGTTCACACGTATCCTTAAACTACTGCAAAATATATACCTGAAAGCAGAAGTACACTAGAGTTTGCAGTGAGAACCTCCCTAACACTTCCTCTCCACTATTCCAAGCTTCGGATCCATGATTGCTCAACAATTTGTTTGGCTTCATATGTTAACTCTCTTTTCAGTCACCAGGTTCCAGATGCCACCAGGATGCTGGCCAGGATTCCCTGGATTGAAGACCCCACCAATGTGTCCTGGAGTTCAGCTTCCCCAGAGACACACCTTACTAGGGAAAGAGAGAGGCAGACTGGGAATATGGACCGACCAGTTAACGCCCATGTTCAGCGGGGAAGCAATTACAGAAGCCAGACCTTCTACTTTCTGTAACCCTCAGTGACCCTGGGTCCATGCTCCCAGATGGACAGAGAATGGGAAAGCTATCATGGGAGGGGGTGGCTTATGGAGATTGGGTGGTGGGAATTGTGTGGAGTTGTACCCCTCCTACCTTATGGTTTTGTTCGTTAATCCTTTCTTAAATAAAAAATTAAAAAAAAAACAAAAAAAAAACACAGAAGTTCTCACAAGCAGAATCCAGAAGCATACCAACACACTACTATATATTCTTATTGAATGTCCTCAGTATCACATGAACTCATTCACCAATTATGACATTTATGTTTACTTTCTGTTCCAAGCCATAACTGAGTAATGCCCTGTATCTGGGTATATATCCAAAGGAAGCAAATACACCCATCCAAAGAGATGTAGAGCTATATATTCATATAAGCACAATTTGTAAAATCCCAAACTTGGAATTGAGCCAGATTCCCAATGACAGATACGTAACTAAGAAAGTTATGGCATATATACATAATGGATTACTGCTCAGCTTTTAAAAGTGATGAAGTTATCCCCTTCAACTTGAAAGATTCCTGTCAAGTGAGATAAGCCAAAATGAGAAGGCTAGACAGCAGATGATCTTACTCATAGTTGAAATAAGGATAGATAGGGAAGACAAAGTAAAAATTTGGGCTGCTTGTACTGTGTTGAACCAAAGTATGGGTCTCTGGGGAGGGTGACAAAGGGAGGGGACTGAGGGGGGTCCTTGAGATCCTAGTGCATATTGGTAGTAAAGCACCTAGATAGAGGTTGAAATATTTTGCAGACCCTCGCTATGGAGAGATGAGAAATAATATCCAAATGTTAACAACTATACTTTCATATTTATTTTAATCTTTGTTTTAAAATTTTTATTATATTGATTTATTTATTGGATAGAGACAGCAGGAAATGGAGAGGGAAGGGAAGATAGAGGGGAAGAGAGACAGAGAGACAATCGTAGCACGCTTCACCATTTGTGAAGCTTTCCCCCTGCAGGTGGTGACCAAGAACTCAAACCCTGGTTCTATCACACTGTAACATGTGCGCTCAACCAGGTGCACCACCACCTGGCCCCCATTATTTTTTGCCTTATAAAAGTACAGTTGGGAACTCAAGGATTTGAGTTCAAGCCCCTGGTCCCCAACCTTCAGGGAGGAAAGCTTCACAAGTAGTAAAGCAAGGTTTCAGATGTCTCTCTCCCTATCTCCTGCCCTTCTAGACTTATCTCTGTCACTAGCTAATAAATAATTTTTAAAAAGGGGGTCAGGCTCAGGTGGTAGCGCAGCAGGTTAAGCACACATGGCACAAAGCACAAGGACTGGCGTAAGGATTCCGGTGAAGCAGGTCTGTAGGTGTCTATCTTTCTCTCCCCCTCCTCTGTCTTCCCCTCTTCTCTCGATTTCTCTCTGTCCTATCCAACAACGAATGACAACAATAATAACCACCGTACTAGAGTGATATATGGTTCTTTTTCTCTCTGTCTTATCATTTCTCATGAATAAAAAAATAAAATATTTTTAAAAAGGTGGTCCAGGAGGTGGCGCACTGGATAAGGCTTTGGACTTTTAAGCATGAGGTCCCGAGTTCAATTCCTGGCAGCACACGTACCAGAGTGATATCTGGTTCTTTCTCTCTCTCTCTCCTATCATTTCTCTTGAATAAAAAAATAAAATATTAAAAAAAACAATAATAACCACAACACGGCTACAACAACAAGGGCAACAAAAAGGGGAAAAATGGCCTCAAAGATTAGTGGATTCATGGTGCAGGCACTGAGCCCCAGCAATAACCCTGGAGGAAAAAAAAAAAGGAAAAATTAGTAATAATAATTAAAAGCCCTGCTAGTGCTCTCTTGCTCCCCACCTTCTGTATTCTGTTATGGAATTCAAAATCAACCAAGAGAAATGACTAAAATAATTATTTGCACATATTACAGTACATAAGGAGATGGGTTCAAACCCCTGATGTCCATTTACAGGGAGGAAGCTTCACGAGCTTTCAATTTCTCTCTGTCTATATGCTAAACAAATTTATTTTTAATAAGTTCTTGCTAGTATAATTCTCATATCTGAGTCTCAGGTTTCATACTTTTCAGTTAAAGAATCTGAAGAGACAGCAACAGCTTTCTATTCCTTGTAACTACATACTTTTCTTTGTTACTTTGAATGCGGTTTCTTGTATCCTATCCATAGAGAACTTAAAAAATAAAGAAAATTTCTTATTTCTTATTCTCTAATTTCTATCTTCAATAGAACCATTTATACCAACTGAAATATTTTCAGAACATGAAGGGAAAACTTTGTGTGCTCAAATACCCAGTACTGAATTTTGTGCTTATTCTCAATTATATATATATATGAATCTAGCAAAAACAAACAAAAAAGAATCTGTATTAAATATAGTTATAGTATAGTTAAGAATATCATTGTTAAATGTAAATGACACTTTAAATTATACTTCATATTTTATACAAAAGATAGTTGAATTTCCTGACTTAAGAATAACAAATAATTCAAATATTTATTTTTTCTTTTATTTTTTTATTTATATGACTACAAATTAATAGGAGTGTATATAAACACCATTCCCACCACCAAAAGACTCCTATCCCATCCTCCTGCGTCTCTCCTGTCCCGCCCCACCCCTTGAAGCCGAACATCCACCCTTACCCTCAAACCAGGGTTTTTACTTTGGTCCCCTACTCCAAATTTAGTCAAATATTTGCTTTAATAAGACATCTTTTGGCACCCTAGAAGGTGATGCAGTGAATGAATTATTGAACTCTTGGGCATGAGGTTCAAGTTTGAAACGAGATACCAAATGCCAGAGTGATATTATGATACCTCCTTCCTTTAAAAATATTGCCATGTAAATCATTATTTACCTAATAAAACAATAAAACATTTAATAAGATATTTTATTTTAGATAGAGACAGGTGAGAGAGTAGAAAGACCACATCACTAAAGGAAGGAAGGAAGGGTTATGATGTTAGAGATGAATCTTGAGTACTAATATGTGGAAGGCATGTGTTCCACTGCTGAGCTACCTCCTGAGGCTCCATATTACCTTGAAATGTGTTTTAAAGAATTTACTAATTTAAATTTATTTAAAAACACAAAATACACATGTACACTATTTCTAATTAGTAATTTTTATGACCATCCAACAAGTAAAATGTTTTTTTTTTCTTCAGTCTTTACAAAAGAAGCTTATAGATACTATCTACAATGGAAGAAAAAGTAACCACAGAACTGTATTTAGCTTGTTTTCATACCAGCTAATTTACAGCCAGTCTCACAGATCTTAACAATTTAGGATAGTAAAGAGATTTGTAGACATATTTCTATTAAGTAAAATGGTAATTTTCTTGTATTCACCTATCAAGATGAGTGTCTGTTAAAAGTGATAAACCAGTTGTCAGGGGTAAATTCTCACACAAGCAAGAAGATAATCTGGAGGAACAGCTACCTGGTCAGGAGTCTGACGATTAAGTACCCTCCCACCTCAAACATACAATATTTGCAGGCAAAGAGTTAAAATTAGACATAAAATGCTCTAGGAACTAAAGTGTAAAATTACACCACTCTTTATGGGTCTCTTCCCTCCATGTCTCAGTTAGTGATTCTTTTGGCTAAGTGCTCTCAGAAAGTAAAGGACAATCTTCTGTTGAGAAGATGGAGAGTAAATGTCCAAGAGGGAATGGAGGCTAATGAGCATGTCTGTAATTATTTTTAGTCAAAAATGTTTTTTTTCCTTTTGAGACAGAAATATATTCAGCATAACCTTCCAAAACATTAATTAACAACATAACCTAAAGTCCTTTGACTTCATAAGAAAACCTGAAGTCAATCCTTGAGTGATGTCATATCAGACTATAAACAATGATCAAGAACAAAAAAGAAAATATGCATATGTATATATGGATAGCTAATCAGTTCATTATATATCTCAGAAAAGACATCATTAAAGAACATAATGACCATTAAATGTACTCAATAGTTATAAAGATGGAATTATATTTTTAAAAAATATTTATTTTCCCTTTTTGTTACCCTTGCTTTTTTATTGTTGTTGTAGTTATTATTGATATTGTTTTGATGTCGTCATTGTTAGACAGGACAGGGAGAAATGGAGAGAGGAGGGGAAGACAGAGAGAGGGAGAGAAAGATAGACACCTACAGACCTGCTTCACCACTTATGAAGCAACATCCCCTGCAAGGGGGAGCTAGGGGCTCAAACCGGAATCCTTACGCCAGTCCTTGTGCTTCGCGCAACAAGCGGTTAACCTACTGCGCTACCATCCAACTCTTGCATCTGTATTTTTTTAATATCTATTAAACAAGTTAAAATACATACACACTTATTGCCACACAGCCTTGATACTAGCATTTCAAAATGTTGAGACTAGTAGATTTTAGGGGTAAATGCTACTTTGTTATCCATTAGTATTACTGGATAAAATTTAAGACAACACTATTCTCTAGCTGTCATAGATATAACTCTAATCAACTCTCATCACATACATCATCCACATTGAATTCTTCACATTAGAGCATACATGGCTGAGGGTGAAAATTATATCAAATCCTAAAGGTACTAAAGTAGGAAAGTATCAGTATATTCTTTAACACATTTCAAACTTCACTTATCACTAAGTAAATAGAGGGAACTATTTACGTCCTATGCCAGTTTCTAGAGATCATGAGGAAAACTGCTTTGGGGAAACAGACGTTTTAAAACAATCATTGTTGTTTCAATTAATATCATCACTAAGCATGCAAACTAATGATACTACATCCAGACTCTTAGTTACCTTCAGTTAGATTACAGTACTTGTAGTTAATATAAATTAATAAGCAACGCTATGCTAAAACCTGCCCTTCAAATTTCAACCTTCTATTATAGTTTGAGATTCCAGGGTATAACTTCATTTGCTTTAAATATGGGACTATGGAATGACTCCCAAATGCTTTTTAACTTCATTTGCTTTAAATATGGGACTATGGAATGACCCCAAATGCCTATGGGAAAAAAAAGAAAAATAGCTTATTTATATAATATAGATAATACTTATTACAGGCAAGCAGCTGTTCTCTAACAAGAGAGAGGTATAGATGATGCATTCTATACCACTTCCTCAAGAAAGAGAGAGAGTGTCCAGGACTAATGAAATAACGTTATGTGATAACATGGTGAGTGAGTCTAGTTTGCAACTATCTAACTTGGTAATTGATGAGTGGACCTTCACTTCTCTAGTGCTTCCAAACACTGTAACTGACAGAGCAAACGTGTTTAAAAGTGTAGCGCTTGACCTGTCAATGCCCATGTTCAGTGGGAAGCAATTATAGAAGCCAGACCTTCCACCTTCTGGACCCCATAATGACCCTGGGTCCATACCCCCAGAGGGATAAAGAAAATGAAAGCTATCAGGGGAGGGGATGGGATACAGAGTCTAGTGGTGGGGATTTTGTGGAGTTGTACCTCTCTTATCCTAGGGTTTTTGTCAGTGTTTCCTTTTTATAAATAAGAATTTTAAAAAAAGTGCAGAGATTTCAAAGTAGCTCATATAGGTAACTTTTCAAGAGGTGGGGGGGGGGGTCCTAGAAGAGAAGATAATTTATATAGCCTGGGGGCCCCTTGGTGGTGCACTCAATTAAGCATACATATTACCAAGTGAAAGGGCTTGCATTTGAACCCCTACTCCCCACCTGCAGGGGGTCTGCTTGAAGAGCAGGGAAGCTGATCTGAAGGTTTCTTTCCCTTTCTCCATTCTCTCTGCAGTCCCTCAATTTCCCTTTGCCCTATCTAATTAAAAAAGAGAGAGAAAATGTATATATCCTAGGCATGATTGTGGTGACTAGATGTAGTCCTTCCTATAAAATTAAGTAAGTAATCTCCTTTTCCACTATAAAACAAAGAAAAAAATAGGCAGAGTAGTTGTATGTTGTGTAGAAAACTGAGAAATGTTATGCAGGTACAAACCATTGTATTTACTTTTGTCTGTAAAACATGAATCCCTCAATAAAGAATTAAAAAAATAAAAAACAAAGAAAAAATAAAAATTTAAATTAAGTATATAAAACCACTTGTGATTGTTTATGCTTGACAAACTTAATATTAATAGTTTCATATAACAGATAGGTGTGTACTATATATGAATGAATACAGAGTATATATAAACTATAATTAAAATATACTATATAATAGTTTATATTAGTCTAACATATATACTAACAAAGGTTCTCAGGAACAATTTTGTTAGATGGTATCCTTAATTATACACACATAAAGACAATCAACCATAATTGGCACACATTTATCTACTTACTCACTGTGCTGAGTGATGTCTAATGAAAGTATCAATTCCTTTTAAACGTATTTTTTAACTTATTGGCTCAAGATAGAGAAATTGAGACATAAGGGGGAGAGAGAGAGCATAAAAAAAGAGACACCTGGAGCTCCAGAGGCACAATCGGTTAGGGCGCAGTACTTATACAGAAAAAGAGAGACACCTATGGGACTGCTTCCGTGTTCATGAAGCCTTCTTCCTGCAGATAGAGAGTAGGTGCCTGAACCCAGATCCTTGCTCACCATAATATGTGCACTCAACTTGAGTGTGCCACAGCACTATCCTCAACTATTTTCTTAAGCTATATCATCTCCAACACAGTGGCAATGTAAGATACATATATATATATATATATATATATATATATATAGAGAGAGAGAGAGAGACAGAGAGAGAGAGAGAGAAGGAATATCAAAGGATCACACTGACACATATGATGCCAGATGCCAGAGACTGAACTTGGAATTTCATAATTTTAAGTCCAAAGTTCTAATCACTGCACCACTTCCCAGCTACAAAATCTTGATAATTCTAACTGATGTTTAGAGTCAAGGGGTCTGGCAGAGGACTTCTTTTCTGTTTTGAATCAAAGCTAAGTTAAAATATAAGCTGATAATGGTATCAAGTTGAAGAGAATAATTTCAGTTTGTAAAAAAAAACAGCCACTCATCTGTTGTTGGACACCTGGGTTGCTTCCAGGTTTGGCTATTACAAATAGTGCTGCTATGAACATAGGTATACACAAATCTTCTTGGATGGATGTGTTTGATTCCTTAGAATATATGCCTAGGATAAGAACTGTGGGGTCATAGAAAGGTCCACTTCTAACCTTCTGAAAGTTCTCCAGACTGCTCTCCACAGGTGCTGGAACAATTTACATTCCCACCAGCAGTGCAGGAGGCTTTCCTCTGTTCCCACAACCTCTCCAGCATTTGTTGCTGCTACCTTTTCTCATGTATGACATTCACACAGTAGTGAAGTGATATCTCATTGTTGTCTTTATTTACATTTCTCTGACAACCTATGGCTTGGAGCATTTTTTTTTTAACAGGACAGTAAATCTCTTTATCTTGAATAGAATAATGTACACATCAAACCAACATTTATCTTTATTTCCCATTACAATAATGCACAGATTCAGCAGATGAAATTTTTACTGCCTGCCAAGGCTTTTTTTCTTCCATCTGCATGATTCCACCATATTTTTTTAAATTTTTTATTTAAGAAAGGATTAATGAACAAAAAAATAAGGTAGGAGGGGTACAACTCCACACAATTCCCAACACCCAATCTCCATAACCCACCCCCTCCCATGATAGCTTTCCCATTCTCTAGCCCTCTGGGAGCATGGACCCAGGGTCATTGAGGGTTGCAGAAGGTAGAAGGTCTGGCTCCTGTAATTGCTTCACGCTGAACATGGGTGATGACTGGTCGGTCCATATTCCCAGTCTGCCTCTCTCTTTCCCTAGTAAGGTGTGTCTCTGGGGAAGCTGAGCTCCAGGACACATTGGTGGGGTCTTCAATCCAGAGAATCCTGGCCAGCATCCTGGTGGCATCTGGAACCTGGTGATTGAAAAGAGAGTTAACATACGAAGCCAAACAATTTGTTGAGCAATCATGGATCCCAAGCTTGGAATAGTGGACAGGAAGTGTTAGGGAGGTACTCACTACAAACTCTAGTGTACTTCTGCTTTCAGGTATATATTTTGAAGTAGTTTATGGATACGTGTGCACAGAAACTGGTGTATATCTAGGTTATGGGACTTTGTTAGAAAGTGAACTAACTGAGATGAAATTAGAGTGTACTATAAAAGGAAAGGTCTCACCCGAGTAATGAAGCTGAAGGGTTGTCATTCCACACGTGAAGTCTCTGGACACAGTCTGAGGTGAAGCATGTTGAGGTGGCAATCATTGCGTTGGTTAGGTTGTGATCGGCGGATGCAATATTATTTGGTTTGGATTGGGAGATGCATACGGGAAAGTGGGTCCTATCTAAGGGTTCCAGGACTGGGGGAAATAGGGGCTCTATAGTGGAGATGTGAGGATCCTGCTGTCTTAGGGTTCAAAAAGACAATCGATAGTTAATGTTATCATCACATTATTTGGTAATTGGGTTAATTTTGAAAAGTGCTTTTGTTATGGTTTGCTGTACAGTATCCAGTATCTTGTATATAGCTGTGCTATTGGATGCTTCTAATCTACTTGGTCTAGGCTTTTGAGAGAGTCCGCATATAAAATACACAGCCTATATATTAAAAGCATTCAGTTTGTGTTTTGAGAAACTTTGACATACAATTGATTTTCCCCCTCTCATATTTATTAACTACTGATTTATATGTCTACATTTTGCTAGGAGTGTACATAAACACCATTCCCACCACAAAAGGACTGTGACCCATTCCTCCCACCCACTCCCACCCGCCACTGGCCCAGGAAGCTGCATGTCTACCCCTCACCACTGGGTTTTTACTTTGGTGCCCTACTTACAATTTGATCAGGTCCTGCTTTTAGTTTCCCTTTCAGATCTTCTTAGTCAACTTCTGTTGATGAATGGGATCATCCCATACTCATCTTTATCTTTCTGACTTAGTTCATTTAACATAATTCCTTCTAGCTCTGTCCAAGATGGGTCAGAGAAGGTGGGTTCATTGTTTTTGATAGCTGCATAGTATTCCATTGTGTATATATACCACTGCTTTCTCAGCCACTCATCTGTTGTTGGGCACCTGGGTTGCTTCCAGGTTTTAGCTATTATGAAATGTGCTGCTATGAACATAGGAGTACACACCTCTTTTTGGTTGGGTGTTATGGAGTCCTTGGGGTATAACCCCAGGAGAGGAATTACTGGATCATATGGAAGGTCCATGTCTAGCCTTCTGAGAGTTTTCCAGACTGCTCTCCACAGAGGCTGTACCAATTTACATTCACACCAGCAATGTAAAAGGGTTCCTCTGTCCCCACATCCTCTCCAGCATTTGTTGCTGCTGTCCTTTTTGATGTATGCCATTCTTACAGGAGTAAGGTGGTATCTTAGTGTTGTCTTAATTTGCATTTCTCTGACAATCAGTGATCTAGAACAGTTTTTCATATGTTTGTTAGCCTTTTGGATCTCCTCTGAGGTGAATGTTTTGTTCATATCCTCTGCCCATTTTTGGATGGGGTCATTTGCTTTTTTGGTGCTAAGTTTGCTGAGCTCTTTATATATTTTGGTGATTAGTTTCTTGTCTGATGTCTGGCATGTGAAGATCTTCTCCCATTCTGTGAGGAGTCTCTCTGCTTGTTTAATAGTTTCTTTGGATGTGCAGCTTTTCAATTTGATGTAGTCCCATTGGTTTGTTTCTGCTTTAGTCTTCCTTGCATTTGGGTTTGATTCATCAAAGATGCCCTTGAGGTGTAGGTGGGAAAGTGTTTTACCAATGTTTTCCTCTAAGTATTTGATTGTTTCTGGTCTAACATCTAGGTCTTTAATCCATTTGGAGTTGATTTTTGTTTCTGGTGAGATAAAGTGGTTCAATTTCATTCTTCTGCATGTTTCAACCCAGTTTTCCCAGCATCATTTATTGAAGAAAGCCTCCTTTTTCCATTTAATCCTTTGGGCCCCCTTACCAAAGATTAGATGTCCATAGGTGTTGGGATTTACTTCTGGGCTTTCAATTCTGTTCCACTACTCTGTGTGCCTATTTTTGTTCCAGTACCATGCTGTTTTGATGATGATGGCTTTATAATATAGTTTAAGGTCTGGGAGTGTGATGCCTCCATTTCTGTTTCTTTTCCTTAAGATGGTTTTGGCAATTCTAGGTGTTTTCAGGTTCCAGATAAATGATTGTAGTGTTTGTTCTATTCTCTTAAAGAAGCTTTTTGGAACTTTGATGGGTATTGCATTAAATTTGTATATAGCTCTGAGGAGAATATTCATTTTGATGATATTTATTCTTCCAATCCATGACCATGGATTATCTTTCCATATCTTGGTATCAGTTTCTATTTCCTTGAGTAGCGACTCATAGTTTTCAGCATACAAGTCTTTCACTTCTTTGGTCAACTTTATTCCTAGGTATTTGATTGATTTTGCTGAAACAGTAAAGGGGAGTGATTTCTGGATGTCTTCTTCTTCAGATTTAGTGTATTCATAAAGAAATGCCACTGATTTTTGTACATTGATTTTGTAGCCTGATACCTTGCTATATTGCCTAATAACTTCCAGTAATTTTCTACTGGATTCTTTAGGTCTTTCTATGTATACTATCATATCATCTGCAAATAGTGAGAACTTGACTTCTTCCCTTCCAATCTGTATCCCTTTGATTTCTTTCTCTTGCCTGATTGCTATGGCAAGAACTTCCAATACTATGTTGAAGAGTAACGGTGACAGTGAACAGCCCTGTCGAGTCCCCTATCTGAGGGGGAATTCTTTCAGCTTCTGTCCATTGAGTATGATGTTGGCTTCAGGTTTGCTATATATAGACTCCACTATCTTGAGGAATTTCCCATCTAAGCCCATTTTTTGTTGAGTTTTGAGCATGAATGGGTGTTAGATTTTGTCAAAGACTTTCTCTGCATCTATTGAGATAATCATGTGGTTTTTGGCTTTGCTTTTATTGATGTGGTGAATGATATTGATTGACTTACAGATGTTGAACCAGCCTTGCATTCCTTGGATGAATCCCACTTGGTCATGATGAACAATCTTTTTGATGTGTTGCTGTATCCGGTTGGCCAAGATCTTGTTTAATATTTTGGCATCTATGTTCATCAGAGATATTGGCCTGTAGTTTTCCTTTTTTGTTCTGTCCCTATCAGCTTTTGGTATCAGAGTGATGTTGGCTTCATAAAATTGGAAGGGAGTATTCCTGTTTCTTCAATCTTATGGAGTAGCTTAAGAAGTATGGGTATTAACTGTTTCCTGAAAGGTTTGTAGAATTCGTTTGTGAAGCCATCTGGTCCAGGACTTTTGTTGTTGGGGAAATTCTTAATAACGGTTTCAATTTCTTTGTCTGTGATTGGTGCATTTAGATTTTGTAGTTCTTCTTGGTTCAGTTTTGGAAGTGCATAGGTTTCTAGGAACTGTTCCATTTCTTCCAGATTCTCTAGCTTGGTGGCATATAGTTCTTTATAGAAGTTTCGCAGGATTCTCTGGATTTCTGTCGTGTCAGTTGTGATATCTCCTGCATCGTTTACAATTCTATTCATTTGAGTCTTCTCTCTTTTTTGTTTGGTGAGTCTGGCTAGGGGTTTGTCAATTTTGTTTAATCTTTCAAAGAACCAACATTTGGCTTCATTGATCTTTTGTATGGTTCTTTTATTTTCGATGTTGTTTATTTCTGCTCTAACTTTAGTGATTTCTGTCCTTCTGGTTGCTTTAGGGTTCCTTTGTTCCTCTTCCTCTAAGTCCTTGAGGTGTGCAGTAAGGTCGTTCACTTGAGCTTCTTCTTGGTGTTTAATATGTGATTGTATGGCTATAAGTTTCCCTCTCAGTACTGCTTTAGCTGTGTCCCAAATATTTTGATAGGTTGTGTATTCATTTTCATTAGTTACCAGTAACATTTGAATTTCCTGTTTGAGTTAGTCTCTTGTTGTTGGGGTGGTCTGGTGTCGGGCTGCACTGCGGAGAAGAGAGCGGACATCCAGAGCAAAGGGGTACACAAATCTTATTATAGGATGGGGGGGAGGTTTGGTTCAGACCACGTGGAGCCAGCTGGCAATGGGCAACCACGGGGGGAGAGCCGGGAGCGAGACCTCAGAGAGGGAGAGCCGAGAGCCCAGAGAGAGAGAGGGAGGGGTGAGGGGGCTTTTTATTGGGCTACTACCAGGGGTGCCGTGTAGGGCCAGGATTGGTTGAAAGGGGGCACTCTAGGATTTTGCGGGGCATAGAAAAACCTGGGGGCGGAGACTGCATCAGAATAACTCCTCAGCAACAGTCTCTGACCCATTGGTTCTTAAGGAGCATGTTGTTTAGTTTCCAAATTCTGTGTCTTTTAATAATTTTCTGTTTGTTGTTAAATGTTAGTTTTACTCAACTGTGGTCTGAGAAGATACTTGGGATGATTTCAATGCTCTTGAATTTATTGATGCTGTCTTTGTGGCCTAACATGTGGTCTATCCTTGTGTATGTGTTATGTGGATTTGAAAAGAAGGTGTATTCCAGGTTTTTGGGGTGGAGGAGTCTGAAAATGTCCAAGAGGTCTAGTGTGTCGATCTCTTCATTCAATTCTCTTGTATCTTTATTGGTTCTCTGCTTTGTTGATCTAAGTGTGAGAGTGGAGTATTGAAGTCTCCCACTATTATTGTATTACTATTGATGTATTTTTGAAATTCTTTCAGTAGATGCTTAATGTATTTAGATGGTCCCTCGTTGGGTGCATAGATGTTAATAATTGTTAAGTCTTCTTGGCTGATTGATCCTCTAATCATTATGTAATGTCCTTGCCTATCTTTTATTACTTCATTTAATTTAAAATCTATCGTATCTGAGATGAGAATGGCTGTTCCTGCCCTTTTTTGTGGATCGTTAGCCTGTATGATAGTTTTCTATCCTTTCACTTTAAGTCTGCGTTTATCTTGTTGTGACAGATGGGATTCTTGCAAGCAGCATATGGTTGGGTTATGTTTTCTGATCCATCCCCCCACCCTGTGCCTTTTGATGGGTGAGTTTAAGCCATTGAAATTTATTGATATTATGGATTTAATGTATTATAGTGCCATTGTTCTAAAAAAAAATTTGTTTGCTCTGATATATTGCAAGTATTATAGTGATGTTCTTGTTTATAAGAGGTCTTTTAGTACCTCTTTCAGGGCCGACTTGGTGATGGTTGCCTCCTTTAACTATTGTTTATCTAAGAAGGTTTTGATCTCTCCATCTAGTTTGAATGAAAGTCTAGCATTATATATTATCCTTGGTTGAAACCCTTTTTCATTCAGCGCTCGATAGATATCTTGCCACTCCCTTCTAGCTTTTAGAGTTCAAGTGGAGAAGTCTGCAGATAATCTTATGGGTTGTCCCTTGTATGTGACTTTTTGTTTCTCTCTTGCAGCCTTTAGGATCCTTTCTTTATCCTTACTTCTTCTCATTGTGACTATGATGTGTCTTGGTGTCTTCAGGTCTGGGTTGATTCTGTTTGGTACTCTCTGGGCCTCTTGAACCTTGATATTCTTTCTTTTATTCAGGTCTGGTAAGTTTTCTTATATTATTTCCTCTAGAATGTTTGCTTCCCCTTCCTCTCTTTCTTCCTCTGGCAGGCCAATTATACGAATGTTACTTCTTTTGAGATCATCCCATATGTTGTTGTTTTCAGTGTCTCTCAATCTCTTTTTAAGCTCTTTCACCTCTTTCTTTGTTTTCTCTAACTCATCCTCTGTCTGACTAATTCTGTTTTCTGCTTCTGTTAGTCTGCTTTCCCTTCCCTCAGCTTCTTTCTTCAGTACAGCTATTTCAGCTTTCAGCTCTCTAATTGCCTCAAGATAATCAGTATTTTCCTTGGGGGTCTCAACTGTTGTTTCCCTAATACTGCCATTCCTTTCCTCCAATGTTGTTTTCATTTCTGTGATTAATAAGTTTATTATTGCTTGCATACTTTTCTTATCTATGGTTACTTCTGGCTGATTTGTAGTTTCTTCTGGGCTCTTGTCTTCATTCATTGGAGTAGCAGTTTTATTTGTTTTTGATCTACCCTTTTTTATTTATGTGTTTCTTCTTTTTTTTATGCTCTGTTGTTCCTCAGCTGTTGTGTCTTGAGTACAAGTAACACTGTACTAAATACCTTTATGACAATTGCGCTCACCACCCTCCGGAATTACAGTAGCAACTGAAGTAAGTATTGAAGTAGTTTAATCATTACCAGTTAGCCAAACAATTTCTCCAGTCCATGAAAAAATAGTAACCAAATCCCAGTGAAGAAGAAAGAGTAAAGAAAGAAGAGATAGCAAGAATAGACAGTTATGCAAATCTACTATCCACCGTATATTCTATTGGTAACAAGAAGGGAAAGGGAACTAGAGCAGAGATACACACATAGAGAGTCCACTCTGAGTCAGATTTCTTCCCCAAAGTAATTCACAAATTCAGAAAGGCAAAGAAGAAGGAAGAAGTGTATGACAAGATTTAAAAAAAAAAAAAAGAGAGAGAGAGAGAGAAGAGAGAGAAAAGGGAGAAGATAAGAAAAAGAGTTGTAATTAAAGAGCAGTACAAGGAACTTCCCAAATGTGTATCATTGAATTAAAAAAAGCACCCTGTTTGGTGGTGTGGGGTATCCTGCTAGGAGCTGGTCCCCAGGGACTGCTTGTGGCAGTGGTGGGGGGGAGGAGGTATGCTTGAAAATTAAAAGGAAGAAAAAAGAATTTTTTCCCCTACTCTAATTCTTAACCCAAATTTAGTTATAGTCATCTCCTTGTCACCACTATGACACCTTATTGGCTGGCCTGCTAAAGGCAGAAAATCCTATTGTTTCCAGGGGATGTGTTTGGTGCTCAGCGGCTAGCAGCTTCTCAGTCCACCATCTTCCGGGAAACCCCCCTCCAGACTTTTTTAAGGGATTTCTCGAAAATGAAAACTAGCTCCAAGTCCTTTGATCCAATGAGAGCTATACTCAAGAAGTCTTTGTATCCGCCCTCAGTGGTCCCTGGAGACTCCCCCAAGAGAAAGCCCCCGAGCTATAGTGCTCCCTCCAGGTCCTCTGCTGGCCGCCCAGCAGCGCTCTGCTACCAGCGGAGGAGTCGCCTTCCCGGGCGGAGGACAATGCACGGCGCACCGGCCTTGCCCCCCGCCGCCTGGGAAGTCTGGAGCAGCCCACCCGCTAGTCCGTGCCACCTTTACTCTAATTCTTAACCCAAATTAAATTATAGTCACCTCTCTGGTGACTATAATTATTGACTGGCCTGCTAAAGGCAGAAAATCCTACCGTTTCCAGATGTGATCAGAGCACACGCTGCTTGCAGCTTCTCAGTCCACCATCTTCCCCTGAAAACCTTCCACCATATTTCGGCTTGGAGCATTTTTTCATATGTTTGTTGGCATTTTGGATCTCTTATGTGGAGAATATTCTGTTCATATCTTTCCCCCATTTTTGGATGGGGTCATTTTTTTTTTTTCTTGCTGAATTTTGTGAGCTCTTCATATATTTTAGTTATTAGCCTCTTGTCTGATATGTGGCATGTAAAGATCTTCTCCGATTCTGTGAGGTGTTTCTTTGTTTGAGTGGTGATTTCTTTTGCTGTGCATAAGCTTTTAAATTTGATGTAGTACCATTGGTTGATTTTTTATTTAGTCTTCTTTGTAATTGGATTCATTTCACTGAAGATGCCTTTAAAATTTATACGGAAAAGAGTTCTTCCAATATTTTCCTTTTAGTATTTGATGGTTTATGGTCTAATGTACAAGTTCTTGATCCATTTGGATGAGTAATTTGTGGTATATATACACAACATAATACTACTCAGCTATTAAAAATGGTGAATTCACCTTCTTCATCTAATTTTGGGTGGAGTTTGAAGGAATCATGTCAAATGAGATCAGTCAGAAAAAGAAGCATGAGTGTGGGATGATCTCACTCATAGATACAAGGTGAAAACTAAGAACTGAAGGGAAAACACAAAGCAGAATTTGGTCTGGAGTTGGTGTATTGCACCAATGTTAAGGACTCACGTGGGGGAAAGGTTCAGGTCCTGGACTATAAAAGCAGAGGAGGACCTAATTTTGAATTAAGTTGAATTTTTATGAGGAAAACTGAGAAATGTTACACATGTACAACTACTGTATTTTACTGTGAACTGTGATCAATCCCTTAATAAAGAAAAAAAAGGGAAAAACAGAATCATGTTGATAATTTTTCAATATCTTTAAATAATAACTTATTTATGGGAAAGAAAGAGGGAGAGATATAGAGAGAAAGAGATCAATGTAGCATTCCAATCAGCAATCAAAAGAAACTCAGACATGCATGTCCTCTACAATATCATAATAATACTTCCCTGACAATTTATAAAATATTTAATAAAAGATCCACATTTGCAGAGTACCTATTTACTTCCTCAGGCAGCTCTCTTGTATTATGTTTCTGTAACTCTTACGGGACCAAGATCTAGTTAATAACAGAACCCTATTTGGGGAACACACAAAAGGCTAAAAAATAATTCTCAAAAGTAGTCAGTTAATAGCTAACAGACAGGATATATCCGTTAGTAATAAGCAGTAATCATAGTAGTTGTAGATGTAATAATGGGAAAATATAGAGAGGACCCATATGTAATCACAGTATTTGTGAAGTGCTTACACTGTAACTGTACATGCACGTACACATCTAATGCTCTGCCTTTTAAGGAACAAATTTCAGCTAAAGTGGTTAAGAAAGTATGTCTCACAAATTTCTAAATGCAGGGAGTTCTAGCTGTTGCACTTTAAAATTTACATGTGTGCTAGGTCCGTACCTGCTATTTACTACTACGTCTGTGCACAAATGAGTGATAAGGGATTCGAGAAACTTAAAGAGCACCTATTCCTGGAGATTAAGGACTCCTGTGACAGTAAAGTATAGTTTAAGAAGTTATTCATGACTTTGCTGAACTTCCTTTAGATTACATGGCAACCTATAATCTTTCTATTTCATATGAATCCCTTGTTCATATCTGCATTACATCTTCTGGTTTCCAATTTTTATTTTTGTTTTGTTTCTTCATTCATTGGATATAGACAGAAAGAAACTGAGATGGAAGGGGGAGATAGACAAGGACAGTTGAAAGGAGGGAGGGATGAGAGAGAGAAAGACAGATGGTGCAGACCTGTAGCACTACTTCATGCTTATGAAGCTTCACTCCAGCAGGGCCTGGACCAGGAGGTTGAACACAGGTCACTCACTGCACATGGTAATCTGCACTCACCTGACTGCAACAACACCTGATCCTTTGGATTCCAAGTCTTTTCAAACTCCTTCCAAAATTTTCCTCACATAGGCATTTTGAATTTCCTGTTTAACCACTCCTAGTTTATACTTTTTAGCTGAACTACACTAAGACATGATTCTTATGACGAGAGAGAGAGTCTGATGTCAGGGCTTCATGCTTGTCTAAGTTCATGATGGCATAATTTAGAGAGGTTGTATATGTGTGCAAATAGTCAAACATAAAAATGTTTGAGTATAGGGCACCAAAGTAAAAACCCAGTGGTGAGGGGTAGGCATGTAGCTTCCTGGGCCAGTGGGGGGTGGGAGTGGGCGGGAGGGATGGGTCACAGTCCTTTGGTGGTGGGAATGGTGTTTATGTACACTCCTAGCAAAATGTAGACATATAAATCAGTAGCTAATTAATATGAGAGGGGGAAATCAACTGTATGTCTCAAAGTTTCTCAAAAGACAAACTGAATCTTTTTAATATATAGGCTATGTATTTGATATGCAGACTCTCTCAAAAGCCTAGACCAAGTAGATTAGAAGCTTCCAATAGCACAGCTATATACAAGATACTGGGTACTGTCCAGCAAACCATAACAAAGGGACTTTTCAAAGTTAACCCAATTAACAAATAATGTGATAATAATATTAACTATTGATTGTCTTTTTGAACCCTAAAACAGCAGGAACCTCACATCTTCACTATAGAGCCCCTACTTCCCCCAGTCCTGGAACCCTTGGATAGGGCCCACTTTCTCGTATGCATCTCCCAATCCAAACCAAATAACATTGCATCTGCCGATCACAACCTGACCAAAGCAACGATTGCTACCTCAACATGCTTCACCTCAGAATGTATCCAGAGACTTCACGTGTGGAATGACAACCCTTCAGCTTCATTACTCGGGTAAGACCTTTCCTTTAATAGTACACTCTAATTTCATCTCAGGTAGTTCACTTTCTAACAAAGTCCCATAACCTAGATATACACCAGTTTCTATGAGAGAGAGCTTATGTGCACACGTATCCATAAACTACTGCAAAATATATACCTGAAAGCAGGACTACACTAGAGTTTGCAGTGAGTACCTCCCTAACACTTCCTCTCCACTATTCCAAGCTTGGGATCTATGATTTCTCAACAAATTGTTTGGCTTCATATGTTAACTCTCTTTTCAATCACCAGGTTCCAGATGCCACCAGGATGCTGGCTAGGCTTCCCTGGATTGAAGACCCCACCAATGTGTCCTGGAGCTCAGCTTCCCCAGAGTCACACCCTACTAGGGAAAGAGAGAGGCAGACTGGGGGTATGGACCGACCAGTCAACGCCCATGTTCAGCGGGGAAGCAATTACAGAAGCCAGACCTTCTACCTTCTGCAACCCTCAACGACCCTGGGTCCATGCTCCCAGAGGGATAGAGAATGGGAAAGCTACCATGGGAGGGGGTGGGTTATGGGGATTGGGTGTTGGGAATTGTGTGGAGTTGTACCCCTCCTACCTTATGCTTTTGTTCACTAATCCTTTCTTAAATAAAAAATTTTAAAAAAAATGTTTGAGTAAGCCACTTGCAAAGATTCTTAGTGTTGTCCATCAATTGTATCCTTGCAAGTTCCTAAACTTACTATTTTTTCATATAGTGTTTTCTTATTCCTTTTTATTTAAATATTTTATTGCACAGAAACAAGAGACATCAAGAGGGAAGAGGAGACAGAGAGGCAGAGATTAAGGGAGACCTACACTCACCGAAAATTCTCCCTTGTAGATTTTTAAATTCTAAAATGCCCAAATTACCTTAATAGTTTTTCAGTTTTTCCTTTCCAATGGCAAAAGGCGTATAGACCCTTGCACAACACACTGAATTTATTGTTTTTAAGTAATCTTCTGATAGTTTCTTTCTACGGAAAAGCAGGTGAAATTATATAGTTCAGCACAATGACAATATAGCTATATAAAAACACTCCTGTTCAAATAATGGAATGTTATACACTATGCTGAGGAAATGATCAATATAATACAAAGGTCTTTTTAACAAAAGTATTTAAGTTCTCAAGGTTAAGATGTATATAATCTCTAAACTTACCCTTCCATTTTAAAGGCCAAAAGGTTAGATGGTTTGGCCACATATTATCTCACTAATTAAGCCCTGATGCCTTAACTTCTCTCCATACTGCATTCTATCCTTCATCTCTCTTTGTTGCTGAGGCTGATATTTATCCTGATCTCTTTGTAAAATTCTCTGTCACTTGGTTCCATCAATTATGTTCAAATGACTGCTCCATTCTAAGCATACTGAGGGAAATGCCATTTTGGAGCAAGCAAGATCTTTTGATCTATTTGAAGTCATTTGTTCATTTCACCTTTCTGTTGACCCTATCCACATCTCATGTGCACCTTCTCTTTTCTCATTGGCAAAATCTTTACTATCATTTATTTAGGAAGAATAAATATGCTCACTGACCTATTTGAACTGTCAGATATTGCTCCTAACACTTGTAAAGATCTATGTTAGTGTATTGATAGGAGGCAAAAAGGATACTCTGTAGTGGCTTGCTAGATATTTTCAAAGATTAAAAGTCACAGAAAAAAAAAAAAAAGCTTTCCTCCCCTGCAGCTCCCTTCTCACACATTCTATAAGACTTAATGAAAGGAAGATGAAATGTTGTATGTTATTGATAATAATGCACATAAAGAAAAATTTAAATATGACCATCATATTCTGATAATTATATACATACCTACTGACTAAGTTACCAACTGAGTACAACAGAGGAGTTCTGTTGAGCTCATTCATTCATTTGCTTAGAGTCAAATGTCCCTAAAGATAAAAGTTAATGAGTATGCCTCATGAGTAAATTTAGGGTAAAAAAGTAAAGACTGATTATTGGAAACAATTTTATATGTAAGCAATATAATCTTCTGAGTTTTCACAGTACAGTTTCCTTTTAAATATGTCGTATGATGTGGGCTTACACATAAATACTAACTAGGTTATATAAATGGACAGTCTAACTCATTAAAGTATTGAGTTTTTTTGGGGGGGGATAGTTGTGCTTGGTTTCAATCTTTATAGCTCAAATGATGAAGGCAATTATTACCTTTATTTAAAAAAATATTTAAGGATGATTAAAACTTTGGAGAATGAAAGAGGAGAATTAACTGCCCCTAAGCCAGCCTTAAATAAACAGAACAAAACAAAAACAAACAAACAAACAAAAATACCTCTCTCACTTCCTTTTACTTACTTCCTTAATCTTACTCTTGTTTTCACTATTAATCACTCCTGATTTCAAACAATCCAACATGAATGAATTCTGGTGTCAAAAAGACATTTCTGAGATCTACTAACCACTGTAAGTGTTTTCTGGCCTCTTTAAAATATTATCAAAGATAAAAAAATCCTGGATAATATTGTATTTTAGAAATGGACTAAATATTATTGTATAAAATAATACAAATATATGGATAAGATGCTATGTGTTATTTCGGCTATGATTTCTTTTTTTAATTTTTTAAAAATATTTTATTTTATTTATTTATTTATTCCCTTTTGTTGCCCTTGTTGTTTTATTGTTGTAGTTATTATTGTTGTTGTCATTGTTGGATAGGACAGAGAGAAATAGAGAGAGGAGGGGAAGACAGAGAGGAGGAGAGAAAGATAGACACCTGCAGACCTGCTTCACTGCCTGTGAAGCAACTCCCCTGCAGGTGGGGAGCCGGGGTTCGAACCGGGATCCTTATGCCGGTCCTTGTGCTTTGCGCCACCTGCGCTTAACCTATGATTTTTTTTTAATGCAATATATCTTAAGCATATTCTATCTCAAGTGGTAAAGTCACACCTTAAATAACCAAAGCTATCTGTAATTAGCAACTATCATATAGTGCACAGTACACATCCCAGTATAGAGCTAAGCTTTGTGTATGGGTTATAGCTAGATCATTTCTTTCCCCAGGCAACAACTTTAAAATCCCAGGATCTGTAACTACTTGTTTTCTGAACATGTAAAGGATCTAGAGTCAATATATCACAGGTATCATATATACCTGTGCAAAAGTGACCTTAAGTGTATGATTATGTCTTTTACTCCTATTCTGCAGTGTTTTAGCAGCTCCAACTACAGATATATTATGAGAGTGTTTTTCCTTAATTCCGTATTTTCTCTTTCTTTTACTTTTTCCATCCCATATTTTCTTTTTTTTTTAACTTAGGAGGGGGGTTATGATTTATAGTACAGTTGTTGACACATGGGTAAATGTTCTCATTCACTATGATTAAGTGTTTGTCTGCTTTAACAGAGATGACTTTTTTTGTGTACCTCCATCCAGGATTAAGTTTAGAAGAAGCTTGGGATGATAGCTTGTATATTCTCCATGTAGCTATTAAATCAACACTACAAGTGTTCCTTTTAAAATTGATTTTGGGCTCTGAAATATTGCTTACTAAAATTTGTAAAATGATGGCACTAGGGGTTATTGAATGAAGGATACATATACTCATGGTATTTCCTTTGTAAAACAGTAGGACTTTTACTTTTTTGAAAGACTATCTGGGGTACTCAGAATGATAAAAACTATGGCTGCCCATCTACCATCTGCTAAAATGAGCTAAACGGGAAAATAAACACATAAAATTATTATAATTATTTATACAACATTACCAAAATTTGAGATAAATATTTATTTTATCTCTTTAAATAAGTTACTAATAATAAATACAAAGCTAATTGTGTTACTAATAGTTTCCTATTTATCTTGGATAGAGACAGAAATTGAGAGAGAAGGGGGAGATAGAGAGAAAGAGAGAAAACACCTACAACACTGCTTCATTGCACATGAAACTTTCCCTCAACTATTTTTGGTCCTCAAACCTGGGTCCTTTCACACTGTAAAATATGCACTCAACTAAGTGTGCTAACCTTCAACCCCTTCACATGTTTTCTATTTTCTCTTAGAGATTAAAATTTTATTATATTTTAAAGTCAACTGTTTCTTTTTTTAAAAAACCTCAGTTTTATCTTTTATTTATTTTTACTTTTAGTTTACTAGAGGTTTAAAAAATTCTAAGACTACAGGACATAGTTCCATACCTACCTCTAGAATTCTGTGCTTCTAACCCCCACCAATAACCGCCATAGTTATTACAAAACCTCAAAGACAGTTTACTGTTTGATTACTTTAAATGAGGAACAGGGCCAGTGGGTGGCACATGTGCTTAAGCAACAGTTAAACAGCCAAGGACCCAGGTTCAGATGGTGGTCCCCATCTCACAGAGTGGAGAAGCAGTGCTACAGGTATTTCTACTTCATTTTCTTCTCTCTGTTTCTTTTCATTCTATAAAAAGATGATGAGTGACAGAATAAATAATTATTCATAAAAATAAAAGAATGAGGAGATAGAATGGTGGAACCTGGAAAAACTCAATATTCACAATATTTTGAAAGTATTTTTAAGTTATATTTTAAAAAATACATAACTATGAAGATTGTGCATTCTGTACTAAAGTTATGATTTATGTCAGAAAATCCATGAATAAGCTTATCAATAGGCCTCATTGCAACAGATAATACCTGGGTTATTTATTAAAAGTTTTATGAAAAATGCATCTCCTTCTTTAAGTTAAATGAGGTATGAAACCATGTTATTACTGTTACCTATTGTTAAAGAATCTAACCCCACCTGTAGTGAGGATGTTTCATGAACAGTGAAGCAGTTCTGAAGTTGTCTTTCTCTCTCTTTCTCTATCCCCCCTTCCTTTCTCAATTTCTTTCTGTCCTACTGAATAAAAAAATTTAAAAAATAATCTAGCATAACCAAATTGCAAATGTAGACATGTAACAAAGTAGATGTGGTTCTCTGAAGATATCTCCCAATCATAATTTGCCAAAAAAACATTTGTTATTTTCCTCCCGCTCAACCCTTCACACAGTATATTATATAACTTAATTGTGAGGGGGCCAGGCAGTGGAAAACTGGGTTAAGTGCACATAATAGGAACTATGCAAGACTGTGTGTCTGAGCCCTTGGGGCTCCCCTCCTGCAGGGGGTTTGCTGCACAGTGGTGTTTATCTTTCTCTCCCCTCTTTCTATCTTCCCCTCCTCTCTCAATTTCCTCTCTGTCTTATCCAATACAAAAAAAAAAAAAAAAAGACTTCCAGGAGCAGTGGATTTGTAGGATTGAAGGCTAATAATAACAACAACAACAACAACAACAACTAAATTGTTAGAAGGAACAATTTCCATAAATGAACATATTTTAATATTTTTAATTTGGATTAGAGGCATGAATAAAGCACTTTATATGTAAAAAATACCACTCTTCAGTGTCTTCCTTGGCAATTTTTTTATTCTTTTAATTTGAGGGAGAAAGACAAGAGAGAAGAGCTAGACAGAAAAAAAGACACACCATATAGCATTCCTCTACCATTCATGGAGCTTCCCTGGTGCAGTCCTTGCTATACCAAATTGATATACAGTCTCTTAAGTTAAGATCTCCTTCAAGAAATAAATGGATGAATGAATTTTCTCTTTTATAAACACACGGCCTGCTGATCCCAATCATGCAAGACACATACTAATTTTTTTCTAAATCGTTTACTGAAATAGGAGAATCAGTACAGATGCATATCATATGATCAGCTATCACAACTACCATGTCCAGTAAAGAAGCCCTCTCATGAACACAAAGAAATGTGCAAATTTTTTTTCTACTATTTTATTACTTTAAATCATATGAAAATTGTTTGAGAGAGGAGAGAGGAGAGAGCGAGAGAGCCAGAGAGTGAGAGAGCGAGAGAGAGAGAGTTACTAGACAACCACTCTGGTACATGAGTCCCAGGGTTCCAACTAGGAACCTTAGGTATGTATACCCTACACTCTACCAGTTGAGCCATTATGTCAGCTACTGAATTTTTTCAATTGCACAATGTGTTCAAAAGTACATTTCTTCTAGAGAGGGACTATAAAAATGGGACATAACATTGTTTAAAACACATAGAAGCCCCTGATACATTCACATACATCCACTCATGTAGCAGCTTTAAGATGTGTGTGTGTGAGAGAGAGAGAGAGAGAGAGAGAGAGAGAGAGAGAGGGAATTTTGTACTTTCTTCATTTCATAAAATGGTAACAAAGTCATTCTTTTTTCTATTTAACTACATACCATCCCAAGTAAAAGCTTTACAGTGATAAACAGGTAAAAACTCAGATTTTATTCTCATGGAATTTGAAACTTAGGTGTAAAAGAACCCTTAATATTATTACATAAAACACTGTACAGAAAAGACTTCAAAAGATGACACAAATAATTACAAAACAAGACAAGTGTTTTGAAGGAAAAATAATGCATTTTGAGAAGAATTTATGACAATGAACTCCAAGAAAAAATAACATGGGAAAATTTCCCCAAAGAACTGACATTTGAGTAGACATGAATAATTAATATGTAGGGACTAAATAGGCAATAGAGAATAAGATCATAGAGATAAAAGATAAACTATTCCGGGCAGAAGAAAGAGGCCTTAGTGACAGAATTATGAGTTGAAGATATTCACAAATCTAAGAGAACACTGTGAAAGATGAAAATGTAAACTGATGTGATATAAAGGCTGGAATACAGCAGATATCTGACTTTTCATGGAGAATATGGTAAACTATAAGAACTGTTTTAACTTTATTGTAACATTACATATATCAGGTTTGTCACCACCTGACCCCTTTGTATATTGTTATGCTGAGAGTATTAACTGAAACCTCAATTCAAAATATCTATATCTTATAAAAAGCTGGCAATAAAGAAATTCTACATATACATGGAAATGACCCACACTTGATTTTTGTTAAGATTGTAAATTCCCACTACCTTCAATCTGCAAACAGAAGACCTAAGAAAAACAGTAATGTGCTTCCAATTAAGAGTCTTAAAGTCTGGCAATGATTAAAGCAAATAGCATGAAATCCAGTATAAGAACAAGAAAAAGTCAACCTCCCAGATCAAGTAGGTAGTCATGAAGGGAGATAAATAATCCTTTTCACTGCTCTATGTACTCCAGTTCCTTAATAAGGTACAAGATGTTCACCATTGCTGGGGGCAACAACTGAGTCCACTGATTCATACATTCATCTCAGGCTGGTGAAATAGTTCACTCCATCTCTTAAAAAATGTTGATCTTATTCAGAAATACTCTGGCAAGCATATCTAGAAATGATGTCCACTTCAAGAATCTCATGTCTAGTCATGAGGAAAATCAAAATTAAACACTACATGAGAAACTAGATTTATACTCAACTTTTACCATTTTCCACATATAACTAGAACGGAGGTATCACACTTTGCACTATCTTACAGAACTATAGTAGTCAAAGCTGTACAGTATTAAAATAAGGACACGTGGATGAATCAGTGGAATAGAAATGAGACCTCAGAAATAAAGGTTTACATATATGGACAGTTAATTTTTGATAATGGAGCCCAGCATATAAAATGGGAAAAGAAGAATCATTATAACAAATGTGGGGAAAACTGGAGAGCTATTTACAGGAAAATAAAGCAGGACTACTATATTTCACCATGTACAAAAGTCAGTTGCAGGGCTGAAGAGATAGCATAATGATTTTGCAGAAACTCACATGTCTGAGACTCTGAGGTCTCAGGTTCAATCTCCAGCATCACTGTAAGCCTGAACTGAGCAGTGCCCCCCCCAAATAAAACTTTAAAAGAAAAAGAACTCATTTTAGTTTTAAAAAATCAATTGTAAATGGATTACAGAAATGTATATTAGACTGGAAATTAGAAAAATACAAGAAAGAGAACACAATCAGAGCACTTTATGGTAGTGTTGGGGATGTCTTTGGAACACATAGCATTGGGGACGTCTTTGGTAACTCTAGTCCAATAGCAAAGAAAACAGAAACAAAAATTAACAAATGGGACTAAACCAAAGCAAAAAAGCTTCTGCCCAATAAGAAATATTATTAAAATGAGGGAGAGAAAGAAGATAGAGACCACAGCAGTGAAGCTTCCTTCAAAGTTTGTCTAGAACATAGTAGGAATTCAAAACTGGTACCTAAAATAATAACCTATAGAATGTTAAAAAAAAAAAAAACTAGTTGAAAAAAACCCTGCTACTTATTTTTAACGGAGCAAATATTAATGCATGATTTGGGGAAGGGATGTGTGTCAAAAATACTTTCAGCTTAAGTTTGGTGAAGTGTTAGAAATAGCAATGAACTTATGCATGGCTGATGGGTAAAATTAGTTATGTCTGTGTAATTAGGTTGAAAAAGCTGGTATCTATCAAAATATTTCCTCCCATCTCAGCTGAGCATACTGCTAGTTTTTTGCAAACATACACAGTATATCTCCCATTAAAATTAGCATATTTTCAGTATCAGAAATAAACCCAGTTAAAATCTTATAAAGGTACCCAGGCATCCATTTCATAAAATAATTTAAAAATATTTCCCTCTATTATATATATATATATATGACTTACATAAGTGAAGTGATAATATGTATGCATACATGCTGGTGCCTTTGTAATAACTTTTCTTTTAAGGAAATGAGAGAAGTGTATAAATATTAGAAAAAGTGAAAAGTAAAAGATACAAGAGGAGAGAAATAATCACTGTAGTGTGTGCCCTTAACCAGGTATGCCACCACCTGGCCCCGAGAATAACTTAAGACTATGCAAATAAAATTGTCTTTCTATTACATCATTATTACTTAGGGATAAAAGTGACTATTTTATGTGTATAAAATATGCAGGGAAATCTCAGTGAACTAAGAAGACAAATAGTGCTAGAGTTTGTGTGTGTAGTTGTGCATCTCTACTTTTGTAACAGTGTGTGTGTATGTATGCACATGTTCACGTGTGTTCCTTGGTTGAAATTCACTGTTAGGCATGTTATATTTACTTTTATTAGCTACCTCTAACCTCTGAAAATGGTTTTGCAGATACACTGAAGTGAAGGTCCAATTTTGGTAGCAATCATACTTGCCATCTTCTTAGTACTAAAAAAAAAAAAAAAACATTCCCTTCATGATATGATTAAGTAAATTTAATAAAGTAATTCCAACATGTAGAGTATAGAAAACTTAAATGTATGACTTGCAAATAAAATAAACAAAAATGTAGTATTCAACTGTATCTAAGACTTTGAACAAACTGTGACTGTTATCATTGGGAGGGTATAGGCACAGAAAATTATATCCCTATGGAATTATAATTAAATCAATAATAATAATAAACCTCAGACCCTAAACATAGAAAGGAACTAAGTCTATTAATATTTAGATACAAATGCTTTCTCATGGCTGGAAATTAGACTTAACTTTCAAATTCTTTATGACCTGGCAGGTAATAGAACTCCTGGATTACATGATTATGGTTTTCCAATAAAAGAAGCCCTGTGTTCTAAATTCTATGCCATTCAATTATTATGCTTCACAAACTGAACACACATCAACAGTTATCCTCTGAATTTTACAAAAATTCTATGTACCAGTGGCATGTCACCTAAGTAGATCATACAGCTTCCAGAACAGTTTTAGTTTAAAGTTTTCAGTTAGTATGCTACTAAAAAACACAAAGTCCCAGAGAGGATGTAGTTCTGTTTAAACACTTATTATCACCTTATTTTTCTTAGCATTCTCCAGTGAGAATTCTTAGATAAAGTAAGACTCTGGTTGCATGTCTGGATTTAACATAGAACTTAGTTCTGCTATACTGCACAAAGTGTTTTGGTACAAATTTTAATAGAGCTGGCACTACAAAGGTATATTAGCTCTGATCTTGCTGCCAGATATTACACTTTTATGTTCATTCTGTTATTCTGTACAATGTGTTCTCTTTCCTTTTAGCATAAAGAGATAAAATATTAAAAACAAAATTATTTCTCAATTTTTTTTTTACAAATCTCTTCACAATTCTTTCATTTCATTTCTACCAAAATCAACCAACACAACAGTTACATATTACTCTATTTTACAATTTAAATAATGGTGGGGGGAACAGGAAGACATGAATCTCCATGACATGCAGGAATCAAGGAAAAGTAAAAGATTTCATCTCCCCAAAAACTCTGAACTATATTACTTATATTATTTTTATTGTTTTGTTAGCACAATGCCACCATTCCTGGACATTTTTTAAGAGAGGGTCAGAGAAAGAGAGGTAGAGACAGAGAAAAGAAAGCACTATTCCACCACTTGGAAGCTTCCCCCATGACAGGAGGAGAATAGGGGATTTAATTCGGGTTCTCATGCATTGTAACATGAGTAGCCCTCTACCTGACCCCTGAGTTACATGCACAATACTGTCTACGAATCTACTCTACTTTTAGGATTAAGTATCAGTCACCTTTAAGGTTATTTAATTAGCTCAGTTAATTTGATGATCCATTTTCAATTGTAAGTGTTTTTCATTGAGTTTTTTGTTTTATTTGACAGGACAGAAAAAAATTGAGAGGGAAGTTGAGACAGAGAGAATGATGCCTGAAACACCACTTCACCACTCTTGAAACTTCCCCCATGCAGGTGGGGACCAAGAACATGAATACAACTTGTCCATGGTGGTGTGTGTTCTACTAAGTATGCTATTACCCAGCCCAATCCCTTCCTTTGTCATTGTTTTTCTATGTCATTACCCTCTTTCAAAATTTCTTGCATTTATCTCCCAAAGAAATTGCCTATACTTGACTTTCTTTTTTTTTTTAAACATTTTATTTATTTATTAATGAGAAAGATAGGAGGAGAGAGAGAAAGCACCAGACATCACCCTGGTACATGTGCTGCCGGGGATCAAACTCAGGACCTCATGCTTGAGAGTCCAATGCTCTATCCACTGCGCCACCTCCCGGACCACTATACTTGACTTTCTGTGTAGGAGAACTCAAGCTAGCTTTTAGTTCCACTTTTTCATTAACACAGTCCAAATACACACACACACAGACACACACACACACACACACACACCCACACACACACACACACACACACACAATCAAGTCTACATAGCTCTACTTTACAATAAAGCTATCTGTAAGTTTCATTTCTCTCTATATCCCCACCACGCCTCCATGTGGGATTTCACAACCCACCTATATTTCAACAAAACAGTGTTACTTGAATGTTTATAACTACCTTTGACTGCTTGCATCCATAAAGTGAATCCCAACTATTTCTGACATGATATAATCATCATTTACAATCTAGTCTGAAGGAGGATTTTTGGCTTGACCTTCTATGAGCAGATCTCCTATCTCATGAAAAGACTATACCTAATAACATGCTAGCAGCTCTAAGGATTTCTTGTCACTAGTTCTCACATAGATAATTCTATTTTTCTCTCTGCCTCTCCTGAACAGTTTAAGGATTTCTTCAAAATATGTCTCCAACTTCTTCAAATTGGTAGAATTATCAGCTGGCATTCTATGTTCCCACAGACTGTACCTCTACAATCTCATTTGCTTCACTATACAAACAACTAAAAACTTCCAAATTCACCCAGTTCACTATACTGTGATCCCATTTTGGCTAGTGACCATATCATGTGGATCTGGAATCTCCTACATGGTCATTATATAATTTAAAAAGGAAATTATTAAAGACCATAAAATATGAAGCCTATGTTTTGCATTCCTAGTGCTTTCATTTTCAAGTATTTCTCAGGAAAATTGTGAAAATTATAAAATGATACATCAGTATTCATAGGAAACATTTACATTGTTGGCAATTATCTGTAATATTTCATCTAGAGAGTAATGAAAAAGGCTTGGATTTCTTTCTTTTCTTTCTTTTTTTTTTCTTTTTCTTTTTTTCTTTTTCTCCTTCCTCCTCCTCCCCCTCCTCCCTCTCCTCCTCTTCCTCCTCTTCTTCTTCTTCTTCTTCTTTTTGTTTTTATCATCTCCAGTTTTACAGATCCACTCTATGTAGTCCTTTAGAGAAATCTATATACAGCTGAGAACAGTTTAACCTACTTCCCAACTTTGCCTTTGGCCAGCCTTGACTAAAACTACCACCAAACAGGGGATTTTTTTTTTATATAAGTCTATATGAAATCAAGATGTAAATCTGTGCTCTCTATGTTTAACTAAATGTTCATTGGTTAACATATTAGGAACCAATTTTGAGCTGTAAAAAGCTGACTTTATGGAAAATTAAGAGCTTTAGTATAGAGAAGAGTGTGAATGCCAGATGCTATATGATCACATTAAGCTACTGACATCAAAACAGCTCACTAGATAAAAGTAGACTAGTTAGAAAAAGTGATGACTATTTATTTACAGAATTATAAAGCTGATTAAAATATCTATACATGAAAAATCAATATAAACTGTCATAGAAAGGTAATAATAAGTAATATATTTCTACTATACATTTTGCAGAAAAAATACAACTATGGATATTTTAGTATTCCTTTAGAAATTTTCAATTCTGTCCAAGTCAAACATGATCAAATTGTTGAAAGTTCAAAGCTGAGACAAACCTGTGGTCATGGCTTTAATTAGTGCCATGGACCTCTGTGGAGTGGAAATGCAGCCACATAATTAAATGAGTCTTTATTCATTTTTAGTAGACAGCTGAGATTTAGATTTTAAAAGCTGATTTTGAAGACATCCTGACCTTTAGCAAAACATTCAGTTCAGTCTTGAACTCTTGAGTTTTCAGGTGACCTGAAATGATTATGGGACTTTGAAGTCATTTACAAAGCAGGCTGAATGCCCAGCAAAATCTTTTTTACACAGTTCAATTTTTAAGGTATTTCTTATCCAGTGGCAGTATCACTGTATCCCATATCTACAAGGTCTGGAAAAGTCCTCAATCATTACACTCAACAGACATCTGGGGATCAATAGTGAGAGGAGAAATAATTGTTCACATTTTTACTCTTTGTTTATTGGTAGACATTTCCCCTAAATTAGAAGTAGTCATGTAAAAGTACACCTGTCTCTAATGTGGATTTAGTTACTCCTTTACACACCATATTTACACATAACATATGTATATAAATTTGTATGCAGTATGAGGATGTAAACCATACTGAGTAGTGTCAGATTCTGAACTATGGACTAAGGAAAAGGTTAGCATTATACCTAGCTTGAAGTAACAAATTCATAGGACAAGGACAGAAAGTTAGAAAACAATTACATGACATTGTTTTAAAATGGTTAGTGATAAAATTATTATGAATTATAGTATACTACACTCCCATGACTGATTCATCATATATGTGGAAGTGTGCACTTCCTGGCATATTTCACTCCTTGGTCTACTCCCACCCATTCTGTTGTCTATATTTATGTATTATAAGTTTAAATGCTGTCAAGAAAGTAAATCATACAAGTTATCAAAAAGAAATCTAATTTTACATAATGACAGATGGCAAATTAGAATTATTGTAGTAATCACTTTCCAATGTTTACAAATATCAAATTATTAAGTGTACACCTGAAACTAATATACACGTTATATTTCAAAAAACTAGCTGGGTTCACAGATAACTTTGTAAACATAAACTTGTCTAAGTGTGCATATTACATTAATAATGATAATGAGAAAATAGAGGATGAATCAAAATAAATCAATCCAAAACATGAGTGTAGATTTAGAGAGATTAATTCATGCTGGCATGTGGAAATGGGAAGTCTGGAAATTAATTCTGAGTAAGGCTAGTGTTTAGGAATGTATTCGATTACACTAAGTGAGTAAAAAGATTTAAAAAGCCTTGTGACATCAAGGAAGAAAGGGAATTTACAAGTGGAATAGAACTGAAGATTCTCATTTAGGGTGTGTGGTAATGTGACTCTAAACAGCAATTAAAATATTTTTGTTTCTCAGAATGGGAAGATAGCATAATGGTTATGCAAAAGGCACGAAAGGTCTGACCAGTTCAATCCCCTATACCACCATAAACTAGAGTTGAACAGTGCTCTGCTAAAACAAACACACAAACAAAAAAGTTTCTCAAAAATGCAGTAACCTTGGATGCTCAAAAATTAGAAAACTCTGCAGTCACTGAGATTGTTCAGTAGACAGAATGTATGAGGGTCCTAATTCCAACTCCAGGACAACTCATGGAGAACAGAGATGCCTATCTTCATGTCTCCTCTGAGCCATCAAATTTTTAAATGAAACAACAAGTTAAGTGAAAGTTCATTTTTATTTATTTGATTTCTCTAAACCCTGATAAACAGTATCATAATTATCCTATCATCATTTTATTAATAATATAACTTTATTAAATGTGCCCAGTGAAGTCTTAACCCAAACCTCACTTTCAGGGCTCCTATTCTGTTTCTTGATTTTAATATAGGCTAATTTAAAAAAATATGCATTTGCTAGTTTTGCCATTGGGTATGTGGTGCTCAGGATAATTAAATTAGCATAAGGTTTCTCTCCACATTCAACAATTCACTTCACTTGTCAGGCAGAAAATGTAAGTTTTTTTTTTTTTTTAATGGAGCACTACATTTCACTTAGAAAAGTTTGCTTCTTTACTTAAACAACCTAGTAATTATCTCCAAATGTCTCCGAAATCCCTGAGTCTAGGTATTTCTTTTCATGTACTGAGAAAATAATCTGAGTTTCTTCTTAGTTGATTTTGACACTATTCAATGAAATGAGAAACAACATAGTATAAATCTTCAGAAAAGTAAAAACATTGAAACCAAGTTTCCACATCTCAACTGAAAAGTGCACCCAGCAATTCATCATATAAATTATTATGAATATGTACCAGAAAGGTTTGTGGACAATAGTACACAGTTTTAAATGTGACTTGATAAGCACATGTTAAAATACAAATATATAAATTTTGAACTTTTAAAGAAAAAGTATTTTAAACATCCTTTATCATTAACTATTTTCTAAACAATCAGACAATATGATTACTTAAATATAATCTAATATATTATTATATTAAAATATATTCCTTTGTTTAAAAGGATAGCCAGGGATATCACACCTTAACTACAGCTACTCCTTCCATATTTTCCCAACTTGCCATATACTATTGATTATCATTCAATAATTTGATAGTATAATCTAAGGGATCAAAGAACTATAGAAGATAAAATATATATATGGTAAATATTATAATATATGGTATCTTTGATGACATTTTTCATTGATCATTACATAAACATCCTCAGATGTATTATACACCAAAGCAAAAGATGCTGGTGAAGGAGGGCTAGGAGAGTGATGTGTGGGGGATATTCAGGTCCTGGTACAGAATGATGGACCTAATTTGGAAGGGAGATATTTATAGACACCAATCTTGGTGAGATGAGAAATTGTATCCATATGCCAACAAATGTACTATAAACCAATAACCTTAATATAAAAAATAAAAATATAGAAATAATATTGAACAGAATGTTACTCTCTCCTGAAGATCTTATGAACTTCATTTCAGTGGAAAATGAAAAATTCCAAGGGACAAGAAAGTGGCTAGAAGTAAAATACATCCTTACATGTGTTAAGGCCCTGTGTTTGATACCCAGCATAGCATAAAAACAAGGGGTAAAAATGAAGAGAGCATCATAAATGATGTGGTGGCCTCTCCCCTTCTCACATGCACAGTAAAAAATATAATTGTAAGACTTAAATATTGACTTCAACTATAACAGGCATATATTTATGTTATTTAACTAACCACAAATCTCTCCTAAGTTCATAGCTTATTCTCCTTTTCATACCTGTTACTGCTATTCAGAGATCTACATGATATGGGCTCACATTCTACTTTTAACAACCAAACAGGGTTTTTTGTTTGTTTGTTTGTTTGTTTTTTGTTTTTGCTTCAGTTGAAAATAGGATGATAATAAAACAAGGGAAGCTTTATAAATATTAGTTTGATTCCATGCCTAACATCTCTGGAGGCAGTCCAAAGTGAAACCCAAGTCAGGGAGTCCTGGGATTTCCACACAGACATGATTGGGCTCCTAGACTTCTAACAGATCCCTCTCACTACTGTCACTGGTCATCTCTGTCAAGAACTACATAATGGACCCCTCTGTGGGACCCTATAGGATGTGGCCCTCACTGTGGATAAACAAGGCTGAGGAGTGTCCCATTCTCTGAAGGGAGGTTGGATAGCTTACTCTGTCTATCACCTCAAGATGACGGGTCCTGAAATTTGCACAGCCTGGAATGTTCCTACCCGTGATCACAGAATGTGAGATCAGACCTACCTACAGGGATGCGGAAGTTACATAGGCTCCTATGCTGAATATGGGCCCCAGATCAAATCGATGGGGTTTACAGTTAATAATATTTATATACTTTCCCCATATTTGGGAGCTACTCTCTTCCCTGATCTAGCTTCCTGGTCCTTTTTACAACTATAAAACCATCCCCCCAGACAATAAGTTAGGTCACCTGCATATTATATGTCAGGTGCAAGCAATAAGTAGTAAAGTCATGGGCCCTTTGGAATATACCTAAAATAGACCTACTAGCTATTTCCAAAACGGAGACCCCAGATCTTCATCTGCATTATTCCTGCCTTTAGGTTCATGATTAGTCAACACTCTGTTCTGCTTTATATATTAACTCTTTTTCAGCCACCAGGTTCCAGATGCTAACAGGATGCTAACCTGAGTTCACTGGGCAGATGACCCCACCAATGGGTCCCGGAACCCCACCTCCCCAGTTCCCTATCAAACTAGGGAAAGAGGGAGAGAGAGGCTGGGAGTATGGATCGAACTGTCAATGCCCATGTTGAGCAGGGAAGCAATTACAGAAGCCAGACCTTTCACCTTCTGCACCCTATAATGGCCCTGAATCCATACTCCCAGAGGGATAAAGAATAGGAAAGCTATCAAGGGAGAGGATTGGATATGGAGTTCTGGTGGTGAGAACTGTGTGGAGTACTGCCTCTCATATCCTATGGTCTTGTCAATAGTTCCATTTTATAAATAAAAACAAAAAATTAGTTTGATTGATTGTATTTTTTAAATTTATTACGATCTAATTGAGGTTTGTAAACCTTCATTCTCAGGATAGAAGACAATGTTATTATAGAAAGTTTAAGAGGATCAAGCATTGGCACACCCACTTAAGCACACATGCAAATGGATGCTTCACAATCAGTGAAGCAGGTCTGCAGATGTCTCTCTTTTTCTCTCCCTCTTTTTCTTTCCTCCCTTCTCAATTTCTCTCTGTCCTATCAAGTGAAAAGAAGAGAAAAGGTAAAGAAAGAGTAAAGGGGGAAAAAAGGCTGCCAGGAGCTGTGGATTTGTAGTCCCATTATAAGATTTTGTAATGGTTATCAAGCAGTGTCTCTATGGTTTTATTATTTATGTTATATAAAATCTGGTATGTTTTCTCAATCAAAGGGTATAGTTCTGTCCTAAAAATGTTGTCAAATTCTTATCTATTTTATTGACTCCTGAGCTCTTATATTATATTTTTCATATATATGAAAGTACTACAAGAAAATTTAAAATAATTATATTATCTTTCTTTTCTCATCTTTATGGTTCCACATTTTATACATTTCTTCTTTTGACTCCTTTCATCAAATAAACAAACAGTTCATTAATTCTCCCTTAATCTCTAATCTATTGTTTTTGTTGCTACTTCTTTTCATTTTTTATTTTAAATTCCCTCTAATTTAGACATTTATTTTATCCTATATGGGTATGTTGTGCCATATATATAATATATATATTATATAAATATATATCAAGAATTCTGATACTTTTCAGAAAAACGGTATTTTTGAAACATTCAAAGAAACAAAATTTGCTTGAGGCTGTTGTATCATGTTAGTTTGAGGGTTTAAATTTCACTAATTACTGCACTGTCAGGAATTTTTGGCTGTAATGTTTCAGGAGAACTATTTCCTTAATAATCACTCATGTAGGTCATTTCTATAGAGTAGTTTTATATTTGTCACTGTACAAGTCCACATTTTTAAGTTTATTTATTTTCAACTTGGGAGCCCCAATAGAACATATTTAGTAAGAATTTCTAGTCTATAAATCCTTAAAGAACATGCTGATCACATTTTTCCTAATCCCTGATCTACAGTCAGTCAATAGTGCTTTCTATCTATAGCATTAACTACACTTTCTTTGCTGCAAGCACAGCCAGTATGTACGTTCTTTAGTGCCATTTTCTAGAATAGATAAAGAATTTAAGGAGATACTTCTGGGAAGCAAGACTATAGAGTCACAGCAAACAGAACATACCTTCACTCAAAACAGCAAAGATTGACATTTATCGAACCTAACAAACCTCATCAAACTACAGCTGTGACATCCTCAGAAATATTGTAGACTCAGGTGGGTGCTCACAGATGGTAGTGGTGAAAAGGGGTATGGGATTGAAACCAGAACATCAAAGTTGAGAGCACTAGCAGCAGATAGCACCATCTATCTCAATGCAGCAATACACAGTGCTAATTATGTGAGAGAGGAAACTCTGAACTTTTAATTCATAACCTAAGGGAAATAGGGTGCTGAGCTACTGGCAAAGACATATCACAGTGGCAACAGAAATATCAGACAAAAATCTGTCTGTTCTGTCCACAAAAGACATGTATATGGAAAGATAAATCATAGCAACTGGCAGCTGCAAACTAAGTTAAGCCCTGCTTCTCTGAACATAATTGATACCTCACAACAAATCACTGAAGCTTAGATTCAGGCTTATATTTTACAGCAAAGCCACATATGCACACCACATGTAGTAAAGAAAAAGTTCAAGGAAATAAAGGAAGCATAATCCAAGTCCCCATTCCTCATTCTCACCAACCAATATATGAACACTATGAAGACCAGTAATTACAACAATATTACCACCAGCTGGTCCAGCAATAACCAGCAAAATAAATGTGTAAACAACAAAGAAACTGCAAAAATAAAACCCCAAATATGACAATCATACAGGTAAAATAAAAGAGAAGAACTCTAGGATATTATAGACAAAGGAACTATATGAAAAAGCTAGAGAAAACTCATTATGGAGACTATCCAGAAATCTAAGCTAGTATATAGCATCATATTCAAGAGTTAAAAGCATATTTCACTAAGAACTTAGAAAACACAAAAGAAAAGCTCCAAATACTGTTCTCTAAGAAATTATGAAATAAAAAAAGAACTTTAATCAAAGTTCACCAAGAAGTTAGGAATCATGAAAATAAAACTGTCGACAAAATTGCAGAATGTGAAAGACACTGAATGAAGTAAAGGCTCAGGTAGCAAACAGGAAGTAGACTACTCATGCAGAGGAAAGCACATCTAAGGTAGAAGAAATAATTAGTTTATTATTCCAATTGAAAGATGATGGTAAAGAAGATAGGTTTAGAAAGAATGAAGCAACTGTTTGTGAAATAGCATACTCCATCAAAAGGTTGAATATGAGTGATAGGAATTCCTGAGAAAGAGAACAGGGTGAAAGGAAAAAGAGACCATACTCAAGAAGATTATAGCTGGGGATTTTCCACATCTGGGAAATCCTCAGAAAATAAACAGTAAGGAAGCAGAATGTACACCCAGATTCTTTAATGCTAAATGACCAACATCAAGGCACATCATTCTAAAACTATCAAAACTCAATGAAAAATATTGCAGGCTGATAGGGAATGGGGAATCATATCATATAAAGGCAGAGTTATCAGGCTCTAATCAAACTTCATGAACTTTGCAAACCTTAGAGGCAAGGAGAGAGGCAAATGGCATATTTAAAGTATTAGAAAATAAGAACGTCCAACCATGGATACTCTATCCTGAAAAACCAAGGGCTTCTCAGAGCTGGGCATGGCACATTCATTTAATTACGCATAATGCAAGGACCCGCACTAGAATCCTGGTCTGAGCTCCTGATCCAAAACTTCAAGGGTTGGTAAAGCAGGTCTGCAGGTGTCTATATTTTTCCCTATCTCCCCCTCCTCTGTTAAATTATCTTTGTCCTATCCAGTAAAATGGGAAGAAAAATGGCCACCAGTGGATTCATAGTGCTGGAAACAAGGTCTAACAACAACCTTGGGGGAAATAAATAAATAAATATCTTCTCAAACATACAAAAACTAAAGGAATTTATCACCATCAACCCCACCTTGCAAAAATTGCTGAAAGAAGTCACAGAAGAAAAGAAAACAAGCAAAAGATTGCATATCATAATAACAATGAATAGCAGAAAAATAGAACTAAGAATAAAACAGAAACAGGAACAAACAATAAACTGTAAAAATGGATTATTGGACAAAGCAATGTGATCAAATTCTAGTTAATCAAGGCCAACCTAAAAGAAAAGACTTATTTTTATATATGTTAATTATTACACTTATAGTAACCACAATACAAAATTTAAAAAAGAGATCTACAAAAAGTACATGATAAATAAGAGATGAAATCATCTCAGAAACTCATCCACACAAAATGACAGATAAAAGCAAATGGAAAAATAATCAACAATTTATAATAATCTCAAAACAAAAGTCAGGAAGGGTGTAAGTAAACCACATATATCAAATAATCACCCTAAACATGAATGACCTAATTCCACCTGTCAAAAGACTTGGAGTAACTAAATGGATACATGATTGGAAACACATGCCCAAAGAATAGAAAAACAGAAGCTTAAAATGAGAAGTTAAGAGAACAGATTTAGATATACACATATTCATAGCTGCACAATTTTTAAAAGCCAAAACCTAGAAGCAGATCAGATGTCCAGTGAGATGAGAGATGAGTGGCAAAAATAAAACAAAACAACTGCAATATATGCACAATAAAATATAATTCAGCTGTTAAAAATGATGGGGTCAAAACCTTTGAGTCATCTTAGATGGAACTAGAGGACATCCTGTTAAGTGAGATAAGCCAAAAACACAAAGACAAATACCAAATGATCTCACTTATTGCAGGATTAATAGGAACAATGAGGGAGAACACAAAATAAATCATGGTGAAAAAACATAATATATTGAATCAAAGCAAAGGAATTACAAGAAATGAAAAGGCTGGAGCAAGACGTCCCAAGCCTTTTTATAATAATACAGTAAAAAGGGCAGGGACATCTAGTGTGTTTTCAGATAAAATGGATTTTTAAGGTGAAGAACATAAACAGAAACAGAGAAGAACACTACATAATGACCAGAAGACCAGTCCAACATGAAGACATAACCATTACAGGTAGCCATGTGGTGGTGCACCCGGTTAAGCATATATGCTACAAGGCACAAGGGTCCAGGTTCGAGACCCTGGTCCCCACCTACAGGGGAAATGCTTCACAAGTAGTGAAACAGGGCTGCAGGTGTCTCTCTCTCTCTCTCTCTCTCCCTTTTTATCTTTCGGAGGTTATACATCCTTCAGTGCTTAAATATGAATATTATATAATGTCCTGGGTCAAATTAATATGGTAAACAGTAATTTGTATTTATATATTTTCTTCAAGTTTGAGAGCTACTCTATACACTAATCTGACTTTCTAGTTCTTTTTTTTTAAAATATTTATTTTATTTATTTATTCCCTTTTGTTGCCCTTGTTGTTTTATTGTTGTATTTATTATTGTTGTTGTCATTGTTAGATAGGACAGAGAGAAATGGAGAGAGGAGGGGAAGACAGAGAGGAGGAGAGAAAGACAGACACCTGCAGACCTGCTTCACCGCCTGTGAAGCGACTCCCCTGCAGGTGGGGAGCCGGGGTTCGAATCGGGATCCTTATGCCGGTCCTTGTGCTTTGTGCCACCTGCACTTAACCCGCTGCACTACAGCCCGACTCCCGACTTTCTAGTTCTAATCTCAACTCTGAAACCATCTTCCTAAAGAATATTTCTAGTCTACCTTTAAATTAGCTATCAAGCTCAAGCAGAGATTACTAAAGTTATGGGCCCTTAGGAACCCATAAAGTGTGTACCTAAAGTAGACTTCCTAGCTTCTTTCTACCTTAAGATTCCTATTCTCATCTGCTGTATTCATATTTTTTTACTTCTGTTTTTTTTTTTAAACATTTTGTCCTGTTTTATATCTGACCACCTTCCAGCTACCATGTTGCAGATGCTACTGACTCCATTCTGACCTTCCTGGGCAGATGACCTCACTAATGCTTTCTGGAACCTCACTTCTCCAGAGCCCTATGCCACCAGGGAAAGATAGAAATAGACAGGGGTTATGGATTGACCTGCCAAAATCCAATTCCAGCAGAGAAGTAATTATAAAAGCCAGAACTCATACCTTCTTCACTCAAAAAGGAGTTTTGGTCCATACTCTCAGAAGGGTAAATGATAGTGGAAAATGACCAGAGGGCTCTGAATCCCAGTTTCACCAGGACCCAAAGCATCTGACATCAGGACTCTTGTTTTTATATTATCACTTAAGGAGAGGCTAATCTAGAAAACATCAGAAGAATTCAAACAGCATTTCTTTTATTTGACAGAGAAGAGAAAACATGGAAAGATGTTCTTGTAGGTCTGACGTAGAAAGTAAAGCCAGGAACATAGAGAAAGTAGTATATATTTATTAGATAGATACAAAGACAACTCATATCTTTAATCTTGGGAGAACTACTGAAGTTCCAGTGGAGAGAATAGGGACACCAAGCTCTGGTGATGGGAACAGTGTGGGATTATACCCTGACTACCTTATAATTTCGTAAATGTTAATTTGCTAATAAAAATAAAGTAAGTTTTCTCTTCTTGTCATATAGAAGTCTGAGATTTGCTTTCTCATCCTTAAAACAAAAGTAATACCTCTAAAGAATACATAATTTACAGTATCTTGGTGGTTTAAATCTATTTTTCTCTCATTTTTGTTAATGGATCAATAGTTTAAATGCTAAAAATTATACCTTGTATGTTAATGAAATAAATGCATACTAAATATCTTATTTAGCTCACTATTTGATAAGCAAATCTAGAAGATGTTACAAAGAGTTTATAGAAGAAAATACTTATGTACAATAAAGAATTATTGGCATGAATTTTTGTAGAGATGCAGAAATAGATTTTACTTGAATTGAGAGAATTTGTTTAATCGCTAGCAAAGGTATATATTTGCATGACTATAGACAAAATTATACTGCTTTTCTACCAACTTTCTTTAATTTGCAGAGGCAAAAGAAACGGTTGGTTCAGCATAAAATTATATTAAAAAGTGCAGTTTTCCTATAAAGATATTCAGTATTTTTTTTTACCAGAGCACTGCTCAGCTCTGGTTTATGGTGGTGTGGGGGACTGAACTTGAGCCTCAAGCATGAGAGTTTTTTTTTTTTTTTTGCATAGCCATTATACTACCTACCCCAACCCTTCAGTAATTGTTTGTATGCTTCAAATTTCCTTTTATTTAATTTTTTCCAAGTTCTACGCAACTGGAGAGTTCTCTCTCTCTCTCTCTCTCTCTCTCTCTCTCTCAATGCAGGGAATCAAATGAGCAATTTCCCTGCTTTGAATCAACTTCTTTTGAACTTTTATTTATTTATTTATTCCCTTTTGTTTCCCTTGTTGTTTTATTTTTGTAGTTATTATTGTCGTTGTCAATGTTACATAGGACAGAGAGAAACAGAGAAAGAAGGGGAAGACAGTGGAGAGAAAGATAGACACCTGCAGTCTTGCTTCACCACTTGTGAAGTGATTCCCTGCAGGTGGGGAGCCTGAGGCTGGAACCAGGATACTTACACGGGTCTTTGCACTTTGTATCACCTGCACTTAACCTGCTGCACTACCGCCTGACTCCCTTGTGAGCCACCTTCTACATTCAGATAGATAGATGATATATAGATAGATAGACAGACAGACAGACAGATGATGGATAGATATACACAAACACCATAGTACCAAGATTCCAATAATGCCAAGATTCCAATAATGCCATAGCACCTCCCATAGGCTGCTAGGTTCTGAATTTAGATCATGTACATCACAAGGTACACACTCTCACTGGTGAGTTATCTCTTTGAACCTGGGGACATGTTTTGTTGCTTTCAAATTTGATCTTATAATTTTTGAAATGCATTTTTATCTTGCATAACTCTGCACTTGTTGCTCATAAAATGCATAGACCCAACTAACTACCATATATACTCAACTAGATTATTTCTCACTTTTAAACCATGAAACCATGGTGAATGTTTCTCTATGTTCTTTTAACATTTTAAGTCAGTCATCTGTATCTTCATTGAACTGCTCCCACCCCAAGGTCTAATTTTGGCAGTTTTTTTTTTTTGTTTTTTGTTTTGGTTTTTGGTCTTGGTATTTATTCAGTGTAGATCCCTATGTGAACTTTTAGCTACTTCCTGTATCCTATTGACCTGGAAATTGACATCTCCAACTATCTGATGCTTCAGGGGCTTACTTCCAACTGTGCATGGGCTATAACTTTAGATAGATATCCCACTGGTAGCTCAAGTTTGACAAGATCAGAAATAAATTTATTTAACACCTACATCTCGCCCCTCTAACAAGTTATTCCATCTCCTGCATTTTATTGCATCATGAAATGTTATTGGTATAAAAGTAAGTGGAGAAATAGCATAATGGTTATTTATGCAAATGGCTTTCATGACTGAGGATCTCAACTACTAGGTTCAATCCCATGTACTACCTAAGGCAGAAGTAGTGATCAGTGCTCTGCTCTCTCTTTGTATCACTTTACATATATATTACATAACTCATTCAAATTTAAATGCTAGGGAATCCAAGGAGGTGGCTTCCTTGGCATAGAACAATATTTATATGCATGAGGTCTGAGTCTGATCCTGGTACCACAAATGCTGCAGCAAAATTCTGCATTTGTTGGCTGCTCTTTTTTAAAAAATAAATGCTTTTAAATAATAATATCCTGGAAGTCATACTTAGTATCTCTCTTCCCTGTTCTTTTAAATAAATTGGTATATTTCAGTTTCTCTAAAAATTATTTTCTCTCTATAAAATAATTTTGTGGTGATCCTTTAAATTTCTATTTGTTTGGGGATCCAATTAATCTAAATGGCCAAAAAAATATTATCATTCTAAACTATGACAACCCACTATCTGCACAATAAATTTACCTTTCTAAAATGGGATATTACTCAGCTACTAAGAACAATGAACCCACCTTCTCAGAGCCATCTTGGATGGAGCTAGAAGGAATCATGTTCAGGGAGATAAGTCAGAAAGAGATGAGTATGGGATGATGATCCAACTCATAAATAGAAGTTTTGAAAGAACAGAAAAGAAAATGAAAAGCGGAATTTGACTGTTTGGCATGTTGCACCAAAGGGTGTGGGTAGATTTTCAACTTCACTATAGGGGGGTGGGGGTAGGGACACAGACCTTTGATGGTGAGAATGGTGTTAATATACACTCCTATTAACCTACAATCTTATAAATCACTATGAGAAGGAAAAAATACTCACCTGTTGCTTAGTGAATTTTTGAATAGATCCTGGTTGTATTTTGAGTATCTTTAGGTGATTTTTATTGTTTTTCCTAGTGGACCACAAAGAGGGAAATGTGGTTGCTGCTACTTCATAGTCATGCCCTTATTTTACTTTTTAAAAGTCTTTTATTTTGACAGTGAGACCAAGAGTGAGGGGGAGATGTATTCCTGCAGATGTTACATTTTAGAAAGGTATATTTATTGTGCAGTGTCATAGTTTAGAATTATAAGAAACATGACTCTTCATTTATCGCTAGAAGGCACTTACACACATCAATATAAAAATAAATACCCACCTGCAGGGGAGTCGCTTCACAGACGGTGAAGCAGGTCTGCAGGTGTCTCTTTCTCTCCCCCTCTCTATCTTCCCCTCCTCTCTCCATTTCTCTCAGTCCTATCCAACAATGATGACATCAGTAATAACTACAACAATAAAAAAAACAAGGACAACAAAAGGGAATAAATAAATATTTAAAAATAAATAAATAATAAACCTTGCAAAAGAAACACGAATAAATGGTTCATCATATTAAAATTTCCAAGTTGCATGCCTGAGTGCTCAAGTTTGATCTCCAGTACCACCAGAAGCTGAAGTGATGCCAAGCAGTTTACTGGTCTCTGGTCTCCCTTCTTTCCTCTTTTTCATATAAACTTTCAAAATTAATAGCTGGGGCTAGGTGGTGGTGTACCTAGTTGACCATACATCTTAACCCATGTTCAAGTTGTTGGTCTCTTCTTTCAGGGGTAAGCTCTACAAGTGGTTAATCAGTACTAGAAGTCTATTTTTCTCTATTTTCCCCCTTTCATTTTAATTTCTATCTCTATCAAATTCACAAAAATGTTAATGAAAAAAATTTTTAAAATAAAGAAAAAATTAAATAACTGCTCTGCCCAACTTCATACACTATGAAGTTAAATTATTAAAAAAAAATAGTGTAATACTGATGAAAGAGTGTACAAAAAGACCAGTGTAGGGAGTTGGGCTGTAGCGCAGCAGGTTAAGTGCATGTGGCGCAAAGCCAAGGACCAGCGGAAGGTTCCCAGTTCAAGCCCCTGGCTCCCCACCTGCAGGGGAGTCGCTTCACAGGCTGTGAAGCAGGTCTTCAGGTGTCTCTCTTTCTCTCCTCCTCTGTCTTCCCCTCCTCTCTCTATTTCTCTCTGTCCTATCCAACAATGACGACATCATTAACAACAATAATAACTACAACAATAAAACAGCAAGGGCAACAAAAGGGAATAAACAAATTAAAATAAATAAATAAATAAATAAAAGATCAGTGTAACAGAAAATTGAGTCTAGAAATAGACATACATAAATATATCCAAGTTATTCTTGAGATAATAAAAACTATTGCATTATGACAAAGATAGATGTCAGCAAACAACACTAGGCCAACTCATTATCTACATTTAAATGAATCTAGACACAGACTTTACACACTCATAATTACTGACTCAAACAGCTCATAGACAAAAAAATATACAAAAATTATTCAAACAGATCATAGATCTGAAACAAAAATATAAAATTGTCTAGGAGACAGAATATGATGAAATCTCAATGTCCTGGAGTCACTTTTGGCAGTCACTTTTGAGAAACAGAAAAAAAAAGCATGACTTCTGGAAGAAGTTTTTGATATTTTCAATTTGAAAACATGTCAGTTTCTCACTTCAGATAATTGGTGATAGGTATATCTCTTTCTAGTAACTTGTTAAAATTAAGTAATCTACCTTCTAGAATTACAATTGCTAAGGTGGTTATTAGTCCTAGAATATCACTATGCCTTCACAATCTATCTTCCAAATGTAACTATTTCTTTTCTACATTATGCAAATGGGAAAATGGTAAATGTTTTAAATTTGTTCCTCAGTATGAAATATGGTCAAATATTAATTTCTTACCTGTATATCCACATATAGATTACTGAACTTTAGCTTTATAATTTCTTTTTTAAAATATTTATTTATTATTTATTCCCTTTTGTTACCCTTGTTGTTTTATTGCTGTAGTTATGTAGTTATGATGTTGTTGTTGTTTGATAGGAAAAATGACAGAGAAAAAATGGAGAGAGGAGGGGAAGACAGAGAAGGGGAGAGAAAGACAGACACCTGCAGACCTGCTTCACCATCTGTGAAGACACTTCCCAGCAGGTGGGGAGCTGGGGGCTCGAACCAGGGTCCTTATGCTGGTCCTTGGGCTTTGCGTCACCTGCACTTAACCCACTGTGCTACCACCCGACTCCCAGCTTTCTAATTTCTGATGTTCTCCATCATTTACAAGTTTTATGCTCCCCAAATTTAATGATCTTTCATTATGCCTTCTTGGAATTACTTCTTTAATATTTTGCCCTATCCAGTTTGGACTTCCATGAATTTTTCACAGTTCATATAGCTTTAGATCAACATTTGAAATGAGTTACACTGTTTCTACAATTTATTGGCTCCTTAAAATGAAACTAAATCAACTGGATAGTGTGTTACTTTACCATGTGTGCTATCCAGATTTGAGCTAGTCTGTCACTGCACTAATGGAAACATCAGTGCCATACTCTATGTCAGTCTCTCTCTCTCTCTACCTTTGTGTCTCTATGTATAAAAATGAAACTTAATTTACTTCTTTAATTTCACCATCTTTAAGTATTAGGTTAAATATTTTCATCCACTACATAAATGTTTTTGTGAAAATGATTAAATGAAAATATTGGGTTGTTGGAAAAGTCATAACACATTTTTGCATAGAAAAGCAAACACACATACACACACACACGTATCATAACTTCCCCAACAACTCAGTAAATAGCTTGGTGCCATGTATAAATTACATGGTCTATATAATGTATTTTTCTCTTATTTATCCATGTATTTCATCCATTTGCCAGTTTCCCTAACTCAGATTATCTATTTAGTAAAGAAAAATAAAAATTCTGTTGCTGACCCATATACCCTTAGCAAAGACCCACACATTTCACTCCACACTTAGTTGTATTATTAGTTTCACATAAAGGCAATCCTGCCAACATACTTATTTTCAGAACTGTGTAGAGTCCTATAAAATGAAAAAATTTACAAGGTAGGAATAATAATGATCATAGAAGTGAAGATTGCAATATGACAAAAGCTACCTCATTCAAATTTAATATTTATAAACACCATTTTAGGGAATCTCATTTCAGAGACAGAACACAGAGCCTTAAGAGAGGTTCATTGCCTGAGTTTACAATAACTATTCCCAGAAAGTACAAGGATTACAAAGCCAGCTATGATGCCTTGTTCTTTTTTTTTTTTTTTTTTTTTTTAATTTTTTATTTAAGAAAGGATTAGTGAACAAAAGCATAAGGTAGGAGGGGTACAACTCCACACAATTCCCAACACCCAATCCCCATAACCCACCCCCTCCCCTGATAGCTTTCCCATTCTCTATCCCTCTGGGAGCATGGACTCAGGGTCGTTGAGGGATGCAGAAGGTAGAAGGTCTGGCTTCTGTAATTGCTTCCCCGCTGAACATGGGCGTTGACTGGTCGGTCCATACCCCCAGTGTGCCTCTCTCTTTCCCTAGTAGGGTGTGACTCTGGGGAAGCTGAGCTCCAGGACACATTGGTGGGGTCTTCAATCCAGGGAAGCCTAGCCAGCATCCTGGTGGCATCTGGAACCCGAGTAATGAAGCTGAAGGGTTGTCATTCCACACGTGAAGTCTCTGGATACATTCTGGGGTGAAGCATGTTGAGGTAGCAATCGTTGCTTTGGTTAGTTTGTGATCGGCAGATGCAATGTTGTTTGGTTTGGATTGGGAGATGCATACGGGAAAGTGGGCCCTATCCAAGGGTTCCAGGACTGGGGGAAGTAGGGGCTCTATAGTGAAGATGTGAGGTTCCTGCTGTCTTAGGGTTCAAAAAGACAATCGATAGTTAATATTATCATCACATTATTTGTATGCGGACTCTCTCAAAAGCCTAGACCAAGTAGATTAGAAGCTTCCAATAGCACAGCTATATACAAGATACTGGGTACTGTCCAGGAAACCATAACAAAGGGACTTTTCAAAGTTAACCCAATTGATGCCTTGTTCTTTACCAACACTATACAGCAAAATGAATGTAGTTAGGACGTTTTTACTGATGTATTGACATTAAAACTATTACTAAAAATCTTTGTGATTTTTCCAGTAAAAGCCTTGAAAAAGTTTTTGTAGAGTTGAGTGATATTCAGACATAAGAGACAACATGTATTTGAGAGAAATGTCTGTAGCTATCATTGGATCAGCTAAATTAGGCCTAATTGTTTGAATCTAGTAAGATTAGGACGTGGACCTGTAGTGATGATAATGGGAGTCACTGGACATTCATTCTGGGCTCTGGAGAATGGGGTGATAGGTGACTTTATCATTACTGACTTTTGAATAAAGATGCTGAAGTCTTTTCACTCATCAAACTAAACAGTTCAATGGTCATTAAAAGTGACTGTAAAAAGCACCAAAACGCCATCCAAAAGAGAGTAATGGTTATTACTACAGTAGCAACCTATTATTTTCATAATGGCAGTGTGATTAAGAAATCAACATCAGACATTATTCTCCATCAACTCTGGCTTTTAAAAGCAGGTGACAGTGGTCACAAATCAAACTTGGGACACTTTGTATACCTTTAGTAGAATTCACATGGCACATGACACTTTCTTTCCTAACTGTGACATTAATTTGAATATTATCCAGGCAGGTCAAGGAAGATCTGCAAATCACTCTAAAAGTTTGGTCAGTGTTGGAGTCATATACAAAGCATTAGCTCTGAAGAAAAAGATGCAGTTTTACCATTGTGGTTTGTTCAAATATCTTAGGAACAAGAACACAGATGTGGTTGTCACTTCTTTCCTGATGCACTGACTGTAAATACAAGATGCAGGCCTTTGTTGCAAAGTAATATATGACATCTTGAGGAAAACACCACCCAGATTCTATGCAAGGAAAAATGTGAAGACGACATAGTAAATTAAAATATGTAAAAATTATCCTAGAGGACATTGTGCTTAAGGAAACAAATTCTCATTATTTTGAATAAGACTTCGAATTCTTAAAGTCTGACCTAAATGACAATTATAATTGGATATTTACAATGAAAAATATGTAGAAAACCTACAAGCAATAATTCAGTGATTATGCACTTGCTAAAAACATGTGCTTGGCATTTTTTTAAATTCCCTAATTAAATCCTAATTAGGATGTGCAATGGAGTGTTAATTTTTGCTAGCTATACCTTCAGGGCATTTTTAACACCTTCAGGAGCCTAAGATTATTCAAATATGTAAGATATAATAGTCAATGAAAGTACCACCACATTGTTGGCTTAGTTAGTTGCTTATGTGTGAGTTCTGCTGCCACCCACATAGTCCAGGGGGTCTTTGTGAGGTTATAAGCTACAACACCTTTCTTTTGATGCAGTAGGGACTCAGCTGCCCAATAGAATGACTGGTATCCTTAAGTCAGAGCTTTTCTTCCAAAAGATGGAGAACTTCTCAGTGAATTTGGATGTCCTGTTGCTAACCACTCAAGAGTATAAATCTTTACCTTCAAGTAACTCAGAACACTAACACTAAATCACTGGCTTCAACCTCAGGATCCATGAAGTCCTCTTTAGTTTGATGATCTACACATTAAAATTAAGTGCTGAGTTTTGTGATGAAAATTCAGTCTTATGATTCTTAATTGCTTTCCAAAAACTATGTTTTCCAATATATGTCTCCTTAATACCACTTTATATTTAATTTTTCTTTTCTGAATCTTAAATATTGACATTTGAAGGTATGTATCATATAGAATAAGAATATTTGGGGGCTGGCTGGTGGCACACCTGGAAGAGCAGTATGTTACAATGCACTAGGACCAGCCCCCACCTGCAGGGGGAAGCTTCACAAGAGGTGAAGCAGTGATGCAGATGCCTCTCTCCTTCCTTCCCTTCCCTCTCAACTTCTCTGTATCTATCCAACATAAATACATAAATAAAATATTAAAACTAAATTAATCACCTTCAAGCAGAGGTCACGTGGTGGAGCACCTGCTAGAGCACACACATTACAATGTGTAAGGACCTGAAGTTCACCTGCAAGAGGGGAAGCCTCACAAATGGCAAGGTGGCGCTGTAGGAGTCTTTCCTTTCTCCCAATCTGTCTCCCCCTTCACACTCAGTATCTCTTGGTCTCTATCCTATATAAAATATTTAAACATTTTATTAATAGCAAGAATAATTCGGGTCTGCATTAGTAACTTAATAAGACATGCATAAGGAAAACCAAAGCTCCACCTTAAATAAGCCTGCAGCACAGAAAGGGAAACAGACATACTCATAGGAACAGCAATATTTATGCTGCAAATAATGTGAACAATAGTTATTACAACCAGTAATTACTGCATTCTTACTTCATTCTAGACACTCTATAGTCTTTACAGGCAAGACTCTCAGACTTCCCCCTTTAAAGACCCTTCATATCCAAAGTATTCCTTTTCTAACTGGTTGATTTATCTGTAACTATAAAACCAGAAATGTTAAGTAGTGGTGTCTATATTAGCACAGTCAGCATGCTTCATATTTCATCTTTTTTTCTTCCTGAACAAAAAATACATGCTTTACTAGAATGAGGAAACATCTTTTTTAATTAATCTATACTTTTAAAAAATATTTATTTATTCCCTTCTGTTGCCCCTGTTGTTTTATTGTTGTAGTTATTATTGATGTCAATGTTTTTGGATAGGACAAAGAAATGGAGAGAGGAGAAGACAGACAGGGTGAGAGAAAGAAACCTGCAGACCTACTTCACCGCTTGTGAAGCAACTCCCCTGCAGGTGGGGAGCCGGGGCTCGAACTGGGATCCTTACGACGGTCCTTGCGCTTCATGCCACATGCACAACCCACGGTGCTACCGCCAGACTTCCATGAGGAACCATCTTAAAGCCACAATTTGTGTAAAGGTTACAGTAGTTTCAGAGAAGTAGCAAGGTTGAATGAGAATTATGTGGGCAGGAATGGTGTAAAGTTAGTGGCAGAGGTGCTGAGCTGTAGCAAATCCGGTTGAATACATGTTAGAATACACAAGTGTCCAGGTTTCAGCCCCCAGCTTCTCTCTCTCTCTCTCTCTCTCTCTCTCTCTCTCTTCTCTCTCTGTCTCTCCCTTTCCCTCTCTCTTCTTGATATCTGGCTGCCTTTGTCCAATAAATAAAGATAACAAAAAAATTAAAGGTGGTGCCAAAGAGGGCACAGACACAGATTAGGGTTTCAAAAGTTTTAATATGAAAAAGGAATTAAATGGCAGAGAATCAGAAATGACAGAATCGTACCTCATGATGACAATATCTATTTGTTGTCAGAAGTTGCTATATGTTTTATTCTTCCTCTTTACTTATTTTTATTAAGATGTTAATAATGGTTTACAGTATAGTTGTTGGCACATGTGTACAATTTCTAATTTCACCAACATATGTGTCAGCAAATCACTCCCACCCACAAATCAGATCTATCATATACAAGGGCCTGAAAGTTCACCTCCCCCCACCCTAAGCCTCTCCCTATTCTCCTTCCTCAGAGTTCTTTATAGCAAAGCAAAACAAAAAAAAAAAAAAAAGATAAAGAAAAAGAAAAAGAAAAAACCCCAACTCATCCAGGATGAGGTTAAAAAGGCAATTTTAGGGAGTCGGGCTGTAGCGCAGCGGGTTAAGCGCAGGTGGCGCAAAGCACAAGGACCCGCATAAGGATCCCGGTTCGAACCCCGGCTCCCCACCTGCAGGGGAGTCGCTTCACAGGCGGTGAAGCAGGTTTGCAGGTGTCTATCTTTCTCTCTTCCTCTCTGTCTTCCCCTCCTCTCTCCATTTCTCTCTGTCCTATCTAACAACGACAAAAACAATAATAACTACAACAATAAAACAACAAGGGCAACAAGAGGGAATAAATAAATAAAATAAATATAAAAAAAAACGTTATTTAAAAAAAGGAGATTTTATCTGAGTAGTATTCCATTGTGTATATATAAAACACAACATTTTCAGTCACTCATCTGTTGTTGGACACCTAGGTTGCTTGCAAATTTGGACTATTGTAGGAGGATATGGATAGAATAGCCGCCAAAGAAGAGGTCTAAAGGGCCAACAGTCATATGAAAAAAACTGCACATATAAACAATTATATACCATTTCACACACACACACACACACACACACACACACACACACACATATATATATGGAAAGAGAGAGAGAGAGAGAGAAACAGAGAGAGAGAGAATGGTCAACCCATATTTGACCTTGAAAGAACTACTATAGATTCTAATGAAGGGAGTGGGAATACAACACTCTGGTGGTAGGAATGGTGCAGAATTATACCCTTGTTATCTTAGAATTTTGTGGATCAACATTAAGTCACTAATAATTTTTTTAAAAAGAAAGAAAATGTTCTATTCAAGGTGACATGCCTTTTTCAAATTTAGATTGTGACAAAAGAAGGTACCTTTATAAATACTAGAAACAATTTCTTCTTTAAGGTTATAGTAATATCTGTTCCATATAAATATGCTTCAAGTATGTGTATGGAGTACCATGGAAACTTGCAATATTGACTACTATGGATTGGCTACTTAATATGTTTATCTTTGGATCAAGCAGATCTTCGCTTAGCTCCCACCTCATGACATGAAACTGCAGATTTAGCCAGTGCTGGGAAGAAAATAACCTTCAGTGACTTAATTTAGTGCCAACACAATATTTGAGGAATGTTTTTAGTATAATTTTTGTTAGTGGAAGCGCCATTAGAGCCAATTCAATACTACCATGAATTATACAAAGGATGAGTAATGAAAGGTGAAAATACTTTTACACAAATCTGGGGGTATCTAAGTAAAATAAACTCTAATGTCAGTCATTTTCCTTGGTAGTTCTTTTTTTTTTTTTTTTTTTTTACTATTATTAGATAGAGAGAAATATTGAGAGGAGGTGGTAGACAGAGAGAGAGAGACAGAGAGACACCTGAAGCCCTGCTTTACAACTAGTGAAGCTTTCCCCATGCAGGAGGAAAGGAACCTGGGTCTTTGTGCATTGCAATGTGAGCACTTAACTAGGTGTGCCATCACCTGGCCCCTTCTTGGTAGTTCTCATTAACTTTGCAATACAAATTACTGAGCCATTTTAATCCCAGGTCTATACACACTTTTTAAACTTCCAGATATTTTCTAAGGGTTTTAGTATGGTACAATAGCTAATAAGTTATAATGTTAGGGTTTAAATTTAGTTATGTATAGGAACCACAGTTTTGAATAAGTTAAATCCACCTATATATATTTCATTTATCCAACATAAAACAGTAGGAGAGTCCTTCTCAGGTGACACTTTCAGAGTTTCATGTTTTTAACCTTCATGTACCATCTTAATGAATCCCTTAGTATTATTTTCCTTCCCACAATCTTTTTTATCATGATTAAATCACTGATAAAATAAATTTACAAACATTATTTTACTCTCATCTTGTTCTCTGTGAGAACAATGGAGAGCAACTGTCAGCAGATGTGTTTACAGACCATTAAGTTTTCCTTCACAACACATCCTCAGAAATGCCCTGGTGTCAAAAGACTTCTTTCCCATCTGATAGAATTGGTTTTAGCACAGTTTTGCTCAAAACTACTAACTTAGTCAATTTTCTCCAATGTGCAATTAACCCGAACAATTCTGGATATAGAGGTCACTGTGCAACCAATTATACCTGGGTCTAGGATCCTCTTTGCATCTGTATCCTACCTAACCCTCTAATAAACTACCTTTTGTGTCTTAAGAGACATCCACTGGGCCACGTAAAGAGTGCAAAGTAAATGGATTTTCAACAAACTTTGTAAGAAATATTATCTTATTTAGGGGGAAATTTCTGCCAGTCCAAATTGCTCCTCCCACCTCTTGTTCTCTACTAAACACATACCACATTTTTATGTGACATGGCCTTCTATTATTTCTAAATATAGAGGTTAAAAAAAAAAAAGATGAAACATCCTAAAAACTGTAGCTTCTGGACAGACAACCCCACCAGTTTTCCTTGAGCTCTGATTCCCCAGAACCCTGCCCTACTAGGGAAAGAGAGAGGCAGGTTGGGAATATGGGTCAACCTGTCAAGCCCATGTTCAGCAGGGAAGCAATTACAGAAGCCAGACCTTCCACCTTCTGCATCCCCCAATGACCTTAGGTTCATACTCCCAGAGGGATAAGGAATAGGAAATCTATCAAGGGAGGTGATGGGATATGGAGTTCTGGTGGTGGGAATTGTGTGGAGTTATACTGCTCTTACCCTGTGGTTTTGTCATTGTTTCCTTTTTATAAATAAAATAAATAAACTGTAGCTTCATTTCCATACTTACAAAAAATTCTGTCTTGAATTAATAATTAAATGAATTATGTTCTTGAATCTCACATGTAATTTATATATTTCATAATAACTATAATTGTTTAGCATTTTATTATCTGGTTTTAATTGTTCATATCTATCTTTTATTTTACAATATTACCTTAAAAAAGAAACTATGATATTATACAAGCATGTTCAGTAGAGAGTGCCTCCACATATTTGTTGATTAACACATATTTACCTTTCATCTACTCATATATGTGATCAAAGAAAAAACAGCTTCTTATAGACCCAAAGTGAGACTTCTAAATAAGATAATGAACCCCATCATTGAAATTTACATCACTGTATTTCTTTTTGCTCTTTAGTGAAGGCTTCACCTAAAGACTGACAAATAGAACACAAAAGAAGACATGACAGGTCTTTTCCATAATTAGTTTACATAGTTCTAGCAACCTCTTTTTCGTTCTGACACCACCAACCCAGATGCCAAGTTAGAGATACACATATAACAAAGAGTTTATGGGCAAATTTCCATCAGACAACAAGAAACTGAATCCTGTTTGCAACCATATAAGTGATCTTGGGCCTAAATCTTTCCCCAACTGAGGATTCTTTTTTAAAATAATTTTTATTTGTTATTTGCCGGCACTCCCGTGGGGAGACTCTCAGCAATGAAGGTAAGCTAATCCGTTCTCCCTCACTCGTTCAAGAGACGATGCGATACAGGCAAGAGACACCAGAGAGAATTGGGACACTCTCCTTTATTGGCAGTTGGGCATAGGTTTAAATAGAGGTACAGACAAAGAACATTTTTCAAATACGTCAGAAATTACAGGTTTCTTAAAGGTCAGCTTGCCCTTATGGTAGGGGGCTGGTATGACAAGAATTGATGGGATACAAGGCAATTATTCTCCATGATGTAAGCAACTTAATTATCCAGAGGTATTTGAGAGAAACATAGGGGTTAACCCAGTAGGGTGAGACAGAGAGAAGATGGATATCAAAGGCCATAGAGTTTGGAATTTCTCTTGTCTGGGGTTTGAGGTGTATGAGGGAGTGTGTGATAAGGTGTGTTCTCCTCTGTGATCAGAAGGTGAGGTGAACTTTGAGTAAATGAACCTTAAAGCAGGCAGCCATGTGGCCTGCAGTTAGTGGGGGGAGGCAGTGAGGTCTCTGTGGTCTTGAGAGTCTGAAAAGGGAGAATTGAGTCTGAGAGACTGTTTTTCCCCTTTGCTCATCTCGGTGAGAGAGGCTAACAAGGGGGTGTCTTTCCCAGACCTCCATCCAAGGATGGGAGAGTTTTCCCTAAGCTCTACCAAGCTTACACAAAGCCTCACAGTTACTTTTTTTTTTTACAAGATTGTAAGATTGTAATGTATAGCTCTACACCCTCCCACTTCCCACAGATAACCATAGCAGTTTTCACAAATCTTAGTTTGCTTGTTTCTGTTTTGTTTGGATTTTTTTTTTAAGGTTTTATTTATTTATGAGAAAGATAGGAGGAGAGAGAAAGAACCAGACATCACTCTGGCACATGTGCTGTTGGGGATCGAACTCACGACCTCATGCTTGAGAATCTAAAGCTTTACCACTGTGCCATCTCCCGGACCACTTGTTTGGATTTTTTTTTTTTTTTTTTTTGGCAAATTCACACAAATCAGATCTCTAGATTCCGTATGAGTGAAACCATCTGGTAGTTGACTTTCATCTCTTATTTAACTAAGCATAATTATCTCCAGTTCCTTCTACTTTGTCCCAAAAGGGCACAATATCATCTATTTTGATCACAGAGTAATACTCCATGGAATATATATTCCATAAATTTTTTATCCAGTCATCTATTAATGGGCATTTAGGCTGATTCCACTCTTTGGCTAATGTGAATAATGCAGCTATGAACAGAGGGGTGCATATGTCCCTTCTAATTAGTGTTTGAATGTCCACTGGAGAAATGCCTAAGAGTAGTATTGCTGGGTAAAAAGGTAGTTCCATTTTTATTTGTTTAAAGACTGTCCATACAGTCTTCCAAAGGGGCTATACCAGTTTGCATTCCCACCAGCAATGTAGCAGAGTTCTCTTTTTTCCACAACCTCTCCAACACCTACCATTTTTGTTGTTGTTGTTGACTTAACCCATTCTCTCAGGTGTGAGATTATATCTTAGTTTAGTTTTAAATTAAATTCTCTAATGACAACCAGTGAAGCAGGACATTTCTTCATGTGTCTGTGGGCCATGTGTTATCTCTTCTTTGAAAACCCCTCTGTTCAGTTCTGTGGCCTGCTTTTTTATTGGGTTATTTTTGCTTCTTTTGTATATCTGTACCAATTCTGTATAGATGTATGATTATTAGCCGCTTGTCTGATATGGGATGTGCAAATATCTCCTCCCATTTACTCAGTGCTGATTTTTCTTGTGTAGTTTGCTTCTAATGTATAGAAACTTTTTATTTTAGTGTAATCCCATTATTCACTCTTGTTTTTCTTTCCCATGCCCAGGAGGTTGAGTCTCCAAATACATCTTTGATGCCAAGCTCCTGCAAAGATTCACTAATATTTCTTCTATAAATTTGAGAGTTTCTGGTCTAATATCTATATCTATAACCCATTTTTATTTAACCTTGGTTGATGATGTGATCATTCTTACAACCCCTCCATCTCTGAATACCTGTATTGTCTCAGACATGAAATGGCTTTGCCACATGAACTGTGTCCCAGTTTACCAAATCCAATTTCTTAAACCAAAACAGTAGCATATCATCATCAATTGTATCAAACCATAGAAATTATGTGGTCAAAAAAAAAAAAAGAAATTATGTGGTCATTTGTTACATAGTAATGCATAATATAATAATTCATTATATATGTTAAACTATATATATATATATTCCATATAACAGCATTAGCTGAAATTGTACTAAGTTCTAACAAAATTATGATTTATAACTTTTATGTTTTGTGTACATATTGCAATAATCAAAATTTTCTCATCTAATTTTACATAAAGCTCAATATTCTATTCATGAAAAGTATTTCTCATAGATATATCATTATATATTGCCATGTAATTAAAAAAACTTCCCTAAAACAATAGTGGCTGGCTATTTCTCTTTTTCTCCGATGACTTGGTGTCTCCTGGGCTCATTTCTCCTGAGTTTTTCCCATGTAGCAGCACTCACACAGATAGAATGGTCAAGATAGCCTCAATCATTTGGCAGTGGCTCTTGGCTATCAACTGTACTAATTCAGTAACTTTTACATAAGTATCTTATTTGACAGTAAGCCGGAAGTAATTTATAATCTTTTCCAGGATAATCTGAATGGATTTAAACTAATTTTTATTTATGGTGTTTGTGCTAAAATAAACCTAATGTGTAAGCATTCATCAGCACAGAGTATCCTCATGTAGGTAAATGTTTCTGATTTTTCAATCCCAGGTTATTATAATCCCTATCTTCTATAACTCTTGCTCATGCTCATTTCTTGTAGACTGCAGCAGCTGAATCTTTATGAAAATGCATCTGTCTTGCTAAATTATTCCCACCATGATATCAATGTACATGGCACTACATAGTTTCTAATGTTAAAATTCACATTTAAAAACCTAGGAGACAGCAGCTTTCTGCTTTTAGCTAATGCTATTTTACTCTAGTAGCAAACTTTGAATTTCAAATTTTACTTTGTTAGCTACAAGTTATGAACATCAATGAAAAAATTTACCTGATGTGTCTATTTGACAGTATTTAAAGAACGTCACCAATAAATTCTGATTTTATTTTTTTATAATTTTGTATATTTATTTATTTTCCCTTTTGTTGCACTTGCTTTTTTAAATTGTTGTTGTAGTTACTATTATTGTTGATGATGTTATCGTTTTTAGATAGGACAGAGAGAAATGCAAAGACGAGGGGAAGACGGGGGTGTGGGGTGTCTAGAGAAAGATAGACCTGTACAACTCTTCACTGCCTGTGAAGCAACTCCCCAGCAGGTAGGGAGCTGGGGGCTCCAACCAGCGGCTCGAACTGGGATCCTTACACTGGTACTTGCCCTTTGCGCCAAGTGGGCTTAAACTGCTGCGCTGCTGCCCGACTCCCAAATTCTGATTTTAATACTAATTTCATACCATTTTATGTCAAGCACATGCTCTTTAACACCTATCCTTTCCTCCACACTCTATAATCTTTAGCTTCAGTTTTGCAAGTTTTCTTTTGTTCTTGTAAATATTTTATTAGAGAGCAAGAATAATAACATAAATATATTTGGATGTACCAGCTCCATAGTTAATGTGGCATTTTTATTTTGAGCAAACCTTTCTATATTTTTGAAACTGAATTTACCTTATTATATGTCACATGGGAAATTTACACTAAAAGAACATTTTTTTAAATTTCTTTATTGGGGAATTAATGGCTTATAGTCAACAGTAAAATTAAATACAATAGCTTGTACATTGTAACATTTCTCAGTTTTCAAAAAATAACTTATTTATTCCCTTTGGTTCCCTTGTTGTTTTATTGTTGTAGTTATTATTGTTGTTATTGATGTCATCGTTGTTGGATAGGATAGAGAGAGGAGGGAAAGACAGAGAGGGGGAGAGAAAGATAGACACTTGCAGTCCTGCTTCACCACCTGTGAAGCGACCCCCCTGCAGGTGGGGAGCCAGGGGCTCGAACTGGGATCCTTATGCGAGTCCTTGCGCTTTGCACCACATACGATTAACCCACTGCGCTACCACCGTACTCCAACATTTCTCAGTTTTATACATAACAATTGAAACCTCACTAGGTCCTTCTCTGTCTTGCAGAACCTGAACTCTCCCCCGTGCCTCAGGGTCTTTTACTTTGGTGCAATACACCAAGGAAACTGTTTTAAAATGGCTAAGTTGTTAGGGAGGTACTCACTGCAAACTCTAATGTACCGACCAGTCAACGCCCATGTTCAGCGGGGAAGCAATTACAGAAGCCAGACCTTCTACCTTCTGCAACCCTCAACGACCCTGGGTCCATGCTCCCAGAGGGATAGAGAATGGGAAAGCTACCATGGGAGTGGGTGGGTTATGGGGATTGGGTGGTGGGAATTGTGTGGAGTTGTACCCCTCCTACCTTATGCTTTTGTTCACTAATCCTTTCTTAAATAAAATTTTTTTTAAAAAATGGCTAAGTTGATATACAATTAGAAAATTACAAACTAGAAATTTCCTATATGATAATTTCCTGAATGATAGTCCTTCCCAACATCATTTATTAGTCTCTGTTCCAACAAGGTTTATGGCCCTCTAAGTTTAGTGTGACATACTATCTCATAAGGATTACATCTTATCTTTACATTCCTGAAACAATGGACAGAACTATGTTTGGCAAATAATTTCATGTATATTTTATTTGATATATAACATCCCTCTGAGGTAGAAAACATTTTAATTTCTCATATTAAGAAACTAGATCCTGGGAGGTTGGGCAGTAGGGCAACCCGTTAAGTGCCCATGGCGCAAAGTGCAAGGACCAGAGTAAGGATCCGGGTTCCAGCTCCTGGCTCCTCACCTGCAGGGGAGTCGCTTCACAGGTGGTGAAGCAGGTCTAGAGTTGTCTATCTTTCTCTCCTCCTCTCTGTCTTCCCCTCCTGTCTCCATTTCTCTCTGTCCTATCGAACAACAATGACATCAATAACAACAACAACAATAATAAGCACAACAACATTAAACAACAAGGGCAACAAAAGGGGAAAAAAATAGCCTCCAGGAGCAGTGGATTCAAGGTGCAGGCACCCAGCCCCAGAAATAAATCTGGAGGCAAAAAAAAAAAAAAAAAAAAGAAAGAGATAAAGAAAAGAAAAAAGAAAAAAGTTAACTAAATACCAGTAAAATGTGGAATTCAATATTGTAAAATCCACCAATTCTCAGTCTATTTTCCATCAGGGTGCTTCCCAATATGTACTACTGCTAAGATATCCCTACTGGAAAAGGATGAAACACACATCCACAGAACATTAAGAATAAAAATTTAGATGAAATCAAATACAAAATGGGAAAAAAGAATTTATGAAGTCTGAAATGTTCTGATAAATAGAAAATTAAGAACTATTCTTTAAATACGTAAAAGTGCCAGGTCACATTTGGTGCTAATATGAAAATAACAGGTTATGTTATGAAAACATAGAAATTAATTAATTACGGTAAAAATAGTAATGACATTGAGGTCTGCAACATAGTTCACTTGGGAATGTGCCTGTTTTGTCTTTCATACAACCCAAGTTCAATCCAACAACTTCACACGCTAGTAAAACATAGGGGCTATAAACTTACTTATGCCCCTTTTGAAAAAAAAAAAGTTTCAGTGTAAAGCACCAGTAAGAATAAAATAAAATCTAATGACATAGAAAAACAGACTAATGACAATTTATTATGCATTTTTGTCAGACTAATTATCAAAATGCTTGTAATGTAAAAATTAATTTTAAAGCTATATCAAAAAATGTAGGTTTAAGTACTATGATCTCATGAATGAAAAAAAAAAACTTTAGAAAACAATAATTGTTTAAAATCAAGATCTGTATCATCTATAATAGTCTCTGACACAACTCATTTATAAAGAACAAAACTACAGAAAGTAATAAAACAATAAAGTAATGAAAACTAAAATGTTTAAATTAAGATAAAATAAATTGAGAAATATTCAATAAAATTTTGCTACTTAATCATGGAGATACAATTTTGGGGAACAAAAAGTATAGGAATAATCCAGGATATATAAAATCTTATAAATGATCATCCAAGGAAGAAAAATAGATTCAGTAATCAAAAAAGTATGTTTTTCCAGAAAATTATCAATCATCAGAATTATAAGTCTTGCCTACTAAATGAAATGGTTTATGGTTAGATACCACTGTATAATTTCCAAAGTACAGGAAACAAAATGAATACTGTAAATTATTCTGAAGTGAAGATGAGTGTGAAATGGGATAGTGACAAGCCACTAAAAACAAACCAAAACTTTAAAACATTTGAAAAGGGGCTGAATAATTTAAGCATTTATGATTCTTTTTTTAAAAATATTTTTATTTAGTTATTATTGGATAGAGGCAGAGAGAAATTGAGAGGGGAGGGGTAGAGATAGAGAGGGAGAGAGACACATGCAGCTGTGCTTCACCACTTGTGAAGTTTTCCCCCTTGCAGGTGGGGAAGCAGGGCCTTGAACCCAGGTCCTTGTGCATGATAATGTGAGGGCTTAACCAGGTATGCCACTTCCTCACTTCCTGCTCCCCCGAGCATTTATGATTCTAAATTTAAAATTATAAATCTAGTAAAAATATCAAAGATACTAGTCAAATATATTTTCTTACAAATATATGTGGGCCAGGGGGCTGCATGGTGGCATACTTGGTTGGGCCCACATGTTAGTATGTGACCAGTTCCCACCTGCATGGGGAAAGTGTTATGAGTGGTAAATAGTAGTGTTGCAGGTGTCCCTTATTTCTCCCATCCCTCTCAATTTTTCTCTGTCTCTATCACAAAGAAGTTCTTTTAATACCTTTCCAATTCTTTGTGTCTTTTACTATTTCCTTGAACCAAGACTCAGTTTTTAGTATTTCACTTCTTTTGTTAGGTTTATTCCTAGATAGTTTATTATTTTTGCCACTGTAGTAAAAAGAATTGATTTCTGAATTTCTTCTTCTAACTTAGTGTTTGTATAAAGGAATGCCACTGACATTTATATGTTAATTTTGTAGTCTGAAACCTTACTATATCACCTAATAATTTCCAAAAGCTTCCTACTGGATTCTCTAGGCTTTTTTTTTTTTTTTTATGTATACCACCATATCATATGCAAACAGTGAAAGTTTGACATCTTCCCTTCCAGTTTGTATCCCTTCAATTCCTTGCTCCTGCCTGACTGCTATGGCAAGAACTTCCAACACTATGTTGAATAGTAATGGTGATAGTGGGCAGCCTTGTATAGTACCTGATCAGAGGAGGAAAGCTTCCAATTTTTCACCATTGAGTATGATGTTGGCTGTAGGTTTATATATGGACTCCATTATCTTGAGGAATTTTCCATCTATTTCCATTTTTTTTAATGTTTGGATTTTGTCAAAGGCTTTCTCTACATCAATTGATATAATCATGTAGTTTTTGGTCTTGCTTTTATTGATGTCTTGACGTGATGGATCATATTAGGTGATTTACATACATTGAAAAAAACTTTCATCCCTGGAATGAACCCAACTTCCCAACTTGGTCATGATGAACAATCTTTTTAATATACTGCTGTATCCAGTTGGCTAGAATTTTCTTCAATATTTTAGCATCTATCTTCATCAGAGGTATTGATTGGTAGTTTTTTTTACTTGTAGTATCCCTGTCTGCTTTTAGTATCAGGGTGATGTGGGCTTCACAGAAACTAGAATGGAGTATTCCTATGTCTTCAATCATTTGGAAGAGGTTTAAAAGTAAAGATATTAACTTTTCCTTGAAGTTTTTGTAAAATTAATTTGTAAAACCATCTAGTCCTGGACTTTTATTCTTGTGAAGGTTTTTGATGACTGTTTCAATTTCTTTAGCATTGATTGTCTGCTTATATTTTTCTAATTCCTCTTTATTTAATTCTGGAAGCTGGTAGGTATCTAGGAACTTGTCCATTTCTTCCAGGTCCTCTAACATGGTTATATTTGTTCATAGAAGCCTCAAATGATATGTTGGATTTCTATGGTGTCTGTTGGGATAGTTCCTATTTCATTCACAATCCTATTTACTTGAGTCGCCTCCCTCCCTCTTTCTCTCTCTCTCTCTCTCTCTCTCTCTCTCTCTCTCTGAGTCTGACCAAGGATTTGTTCACTTTTTTCACTTTTTCAGAGAAGCAACATTTCATGTGTAATCAAAACTGCTTGGTACTGGGACATAAATAGACACACTGATCTGTGGAATACAATTTAGAGTTCAGAACTAAGTCCCTACACCTATGGACATCTAATCTTTGACAAGGGTGCCCAAATTAGTAAATGATGAAAAGAGAGTCTCTTCAACAAATAGTGTTGGAAAAATTGGGTTGAAGCATGCAGAAGAATGAAACTGAAACTGAACCACTGTATTTCACCAAACACAAAAGTAAATTCCAAATGAACCAAGGACTTGGATTTTAGATCAGAAACTATCATATACTATATCAGCAGAACTTTTCCATCTGAATTTTAAAGGCATTTTCAATTTTACAAATCCAATTACAAAGACTAAAATAAACAAACAAATCAATGAGACTACACCAAAATAAAAAGATTCTGCATAGCAAATAAACCACCACTCAAACAAAGAGAACTCCCACAGAGTGGGAGATTTTTATATGCCATTCATCAGACAAGAGACTAATAACCAAAATTTACAAAGAGCTGACCAAACTCAGCAACAAGAAAACAAATGACCCCATCTAAAAATGGAGAGAGGATATGAACAGAATATTCACCACAGAAAAGATCTAAAAGACAAAAAAAAAAAAAAAAACCTATAAAAAATGCCCGAGACATTGATTGTCAGATAAATGCAAATAAAGACATAATGAAATATCACTTCAATTCTGTGAGAATATCATACATCAGAAAAGGTAGCTGCAACAAATCCTGGAGAGGGTGTGGGGACAAAGGAACCCTCTTTCACACTGGTGGGAATGTAAATTGGTCCAACCCCTGTGGAGAGCAGAGCTCTCAGAAGGCTAGAAGTGGACCTTTCCTATGACACTGCAATTCTTCTACTAGGGATATATATATCCTATGGAGCCAAACATACCCATCCACAAAGATTTGTATATGCCTATGTTCATAGCAGCAACTTTGTAACAAGCAAAAACTGGAAGCAACCCTGGTGTCCAACAACAGATGAGTGGCTGAGAATGTTATAGCATATGTACACAATGGAATACTATTTAACTGTTAGAAATGGTTTATTCGCCTTCTTCATCTCATCTTGGATGAAGCTTGAAGGAATCATGTTAAGTGAGATAAATCAGAAAGATAAAAAATAAGGGATGATGTCATTTATAGACAGAAGTTGAAAAATACTATCATGATGCCAACCTGCTTTCCCTGGGAAGATGACCTCACCAATGCATCCTCGAACCCTGCCTCCCCAGATCCCTATCTCACTAGGGAAAGGTAGAGACAGGCTGGGCATATGAATTAACATGTCAATGCCCATGTCCAGCGGAAAAACAATTACAGAGTCAGACCTTCTGCACCCCATAGATATCTTTGGTCCATATTCCCAAAGGGATAAAGAATGGGGAAGCTACCAGTAGAGGAGATGGGATATGGCAACCTGGTGGTGGGAGTTGTGTAAATTATTGCCCCTCTTATCCCACAATATTTTCAATCAGTATTAAATCACTAATAATAAAAAAGAAAAGCTGAAAAATAAGAAAACACAAAGCAGAAGTTGGACTGGGTTTTGTGTATTGTACCAAAGTAAAAGACTCTGTTCTAGGGTGGGGGGAGGGTTCAGGTCCTGGAACATGATGACATAGGAGGACCTAGAAGGTGTTGAATTATTATGTGGAAAACTGAGAAATGTTACACATGTACAAAAATAACTGCATTTTACTGTTGATTAATGTAAACCATTAATCCTCACAATAAAGAAAGTTTCTGTACAAAATCATTATATAGTAGATAATATTGATTAATAGTAATATAAAGTTCTTTCTAAGCCTGCACATCATCTACAACACATCTACAACACATCTTTGAAATTAAAAAAATACTTAAAATAGTAATAAATAGTTTGGCATATAAAAGTTATTTTAAATAATTAATATATATATACTATCTAAGGACTGACATCTACATTATACTAATACATCTGTCATCAGGAAGTAATTTGAGAATGTAATCTAACAAAGTGAAGATGATGGAAAGAACATATGACATGTATGAAGTAATATACTTACAAAAATTATGAAAGGAACATAGGATACAGTTGGTGGCACAGAGTTACTAACTCAGAAAAAAGAGAAGGTTCAAGATCAATACATAATGGATGATATCTGAAGTGAGATTTCATATATTCAATGGTATTTATTAATTATATTTTATAAGTTTAATTAATCATACTATTTATTAAGTTTCCATTTGTAGAATCAACCTATAAGCAAACTACTTAGGGAGTATGACATAGAAAGTGTATACAACATGTACACATATGGGAACTTGCAGGTGTCATGCTAAGTGAGAAAAATCAAAAAAGAGAAAGATGAGTATTGGATGATCTCACTCATAATAAACCATTAGGACCCCAGTAAAACAATTTTTTAAAAGAAAATACATTTCTTACCTAAAAACACAATTATAACTCCAATGTATTTTGCTCATACTCTGTGTTTTCTGGCTTTTCACTCAAAAGTTGAAAACTGAATTGGGGTTATAATGGTTATGCAAAATATCCTCATGCCTGAGGATCTGAGACCCTAAGTCCAATCCAGAAACCCCTGCCCACAACATAAGCCACAGGTGAGCAGTACTCTGGTCAGTGTCTCTCTCTCTCCTCATACCTTTCTCTCTCTTTCCCTCATTAAAATAATATACAATAGTTAAAATATTAATTGATGTGAAAAAGACAAAATATATAAATAGCATTTTCAGATGTGGGTATGTTTGCACTTGGCTTCAGTATCTTGAGAGATCTGTAAGATTTCATTTCTTAACCATAATCTTGGATTTATGTTAGTGATAGCAAACACAACTTCAACCATCCCTTCTGCAAAAGCCAATCTCTTAACTTTCAAAGCTACTTAATTTCTAACCTGTTGCTTGTTTTAAATTATTTTCAATGCAATGAATTCCTATCCCAAGAATATCCTTTACTGATATATCTAATTATCACTCTTGTAGATGTACTTGTTTTCCCAGGTGCAGCTCTACAACATATCTGAAGACGAAAAACTATGGAACCACAGAGCATTTCCTTTCATTTCAACAGGCCATTTTCTGAAATCAAAGTTGCTTTCAGAATACTCTGTCTCTTCCAGTATTAAGAATCACATGATTAAGGCATATAACTTTGGCCTTTATTCAAAAATATGATTAAATCTTGCTAAATAATGTCTGAATCCTCTGGTTATCTGTAGGAAATAAGAACTTCCTCAGGAGTAAATTGTGCTCACAATAGAACTCATTCTCCTAATGACATTTTTGGGATATGTCCAACTTCGTGCTTTGCTAAGTCCTGCGATATCAAGATTTGAATTTTAATGTCGATCCACCAGTAATTTGTTTTGATTGTTTATTCCGTGTCCTGTTCTTAACTGTCCACTGAGACATCCATAATGTAGTTAAACTTTTTTATTAATTTGCAAACATCTCCTTAGCTTCCAGATTCTTTGCATCTCTGTGATACTAGGCCCAATACACCCTATCTAATAAAAATCTATCTTACTTTTTGGAATCTATATGGGTAGGAAAGGTAAATTATGTTTTATCTCATGTAGGTATATTTTCAGTATACAAAACATTTAAAGTGAAAAGTTAGGGGCAGTTGTTTTCCTTCTTGCTGACTTGCCCTCCTGTCTCACATTTGAAGCAGATGGTTCCTTTTTACTGTCCATCAATTTATTCTCTTAATGATTATTACTTACTTACTTCCAAATAATCTTTCTATAAAATTTAAAATAAAAGACATTCACTTTTGAAATTAATTTGGAGAGTAAGAATTTTCTCAGTATTGGGACAAAGGAAAGAACTCACCCCCTTTCTCTGCTTTTAGGTTTTACTTTATAGAAATGTTATTTACTATGGGTTGTCTGTCTTTTGTAGTTTAAGAGTGCCTTGAAATGAACCCCATATGCACCTGCTTGGCCATACATACATCCTGGATTTGACCCCAATCCCCAAAACATTTGGAAATCTTCACTGAGATGTTCTCTTCTATCTCTTTTCCCTCTTCCTATGCCAAAAACATCAGTTTGGAAAAGGAAAACCTGACAATGACCAAAAAAAAAGAAAAAGAAAAAATGGGGGGCAAAGGAAGGAAAGAAAGAAGAAAGGAAGGGAGGGAGGGAGGAACAATTGAAAAGGGAAGGGAAGAAGGAAAAAAGGAAGGAAGAAAGAAAACACAAAATGGGTTCTATCACTTCTGGGACATTTCTACCCTAGGAAACTCAAACACCACTGCTGCTTGAGATAGAGGGTACTTTCAGTATTTTAAATGCTTTTGCAGTTATTTTGTCAAGTTCCTTTTTTTTTTTTTTCTTGTAATTTCAGAGCAGATGCTGTCATTCTTGGCTGCCTGATCTCCCATTCCTCCTTCATTCATCTTTCTGGTAAAATTCCTCCCTTCCATATTCCAAGTTATCAGATTGTCATTTCAGTGTCCCTCTACTAAAGATAAGCATACTTAGTGATGTTGTAATTTTGGGTTTACCATGAAAAAAATATACTTCATTTTGAGACAGCTCAACTGTGAAGACATGGATGTAAAAGTACTTATACAGACATTAGAAAATCATATTTTAGAAAAAAAATGTCTGTATATAAATACATCACATTGATATAATCCCTTTCTAGTGTAGTACTGAGGTGCTCCAATAAGAGATGGTGGTTAATTTCTGATCATATTGAACTGGGTAAACCTTTATGACTGCTTCAACTTATAGAATAGAATACAGCTGAAGTGATGCTTAGTAACTTCTAAAGCTAATTCATAAAAGGCAATATGGTTTCTAATAGCTGTGCCAAGACAAATGCTTTGTGTAACCCGAAGTAGACATGTAAGAAGGCTGACTACTCACGTTGCCTTTCTTTTGCTATCAAGTAGAAAATACAAAGAGCTAGAGATACCTCTAGGTGTGTGTTTAAGGAACCTCCAACTATTCAAATTTTCTCGATCTGTGCACTAAATATAACTAGATATACCTTCAGATGTTTACAACCCCAGGCTTCCAAGCCACTCCAGTTAAAGCTGATTACAACAAAATAGACTTTAAACCACTAAGATATACTTCAATTATTTGTAAGCAAAGTAAACTTAAAAAATTTTATTATATTTATTTTCCTTTTTGTTGCCCTTGTTTTTTTAATTGTTGTTATAGTTATTATTGTTGCTGTTATTGATATCGTTGTTAGATAGGACAGAGAAATGGAGAGAGGAGGGGAAGAACAGAGACGGGGAGAGAAAGATAGAAACCTGCTTCACCACGTGTGAAGTGACTCCCCTGAGGTGGGGAGCCGGGGGCTCGAACCTGGATCCTTACACTGGTCCTTGCACTTCGTGCCACACACACTTAACCCGCTGTGCTACCGCCCGACTGTCAGCAAAATAAACTTTATTGTTGAAAACTATAAAATTTGAGGCTGATTTGCTATAAAAACATAAATAAGGCAAATATATTCTTTGGTATTATCAGTGTTTTCAAAAGTTTAATGAGCTGTCAAACACATGTACCTTATGCACAAAAGTCCCAATACCAGCTAACTTGAAAAGTCAGGTAATTCATCAACATTGAACCAGCATTCCCACACAGAAATGCTCAGTTGGATGTAAGTTAAGTTCTATGATTATCAACAAGGCTCATCTTTTTAAGTTTTGCACACTGCCCACTACTATTAGCCAACTTACTTGTGTGTCTATCACTTTTAGCTTTCTTTAATACTAGGACTCCTGAAATGGTGTGCGTTATTTTGTTCTCATGCCTCCAGAAGCCCAAATCAACAATATAAAATATCAGCCTAGGAAAGAGCAGATGTTGAGCAATGACGTAACTAAATACTTGGCATACAGGGGCTAATTAACTACACATAAAGTTTATATTTAAAGAGAAATCTTGGGTCAAGTCTGCTCATTTGTATAGCCTAAATAATCTAATAGTGAGTAGACAACTGAAAACAGTTTTATTTTCCATGTTTAAGAAACACAGACTTAAAGAACTCACTGAGATGATGTATTTCCTAAACCTTATCCTAGATGAGGGATGTAATGTATCTCAATAATTCCTCTTATTGGGGGTCTGGCAGTGGTGCAGCAGGTTAAGCACACACGGTGCAAAGTGCAAGGACATGTGTAAGGATTCGGGTTCGAGTCCCCGGCTCCCCACCAGCAGGGGAGTCAATTCACGAGTGGTGAAGCAGGTCTGCAGGTCTCTATCTTTCTCTTCCCCCTCTGTCTTTCCCTCCTCTCTCCATTTCTCTCTGTCCTATCCAATAACAACAACATCAAGGACAACAATAATGATAATCACAACAACGATAAAACAAGGGCAGCAAAAGGGGAAAAAATGGCCTCCAGGAGCAGTGGAATCAAGGTGCAGGCATGAGCCCCAGCAATAACCCTGGAGGCAAATAAATAAATAAATATTTTTTTAATTTTTTAAAATTAAAAAATATCTGCAACCCTCAATGACCCTCAATGACCCTGGGTCCATGCTCCCAGAGGGCTAGAGAATGGGAAAGCTATCATGGGAGGGGGTGGGTTATGGAGATTGGGTGGTGGGAATTGTGTGGAGTTGTACCTCTCCTACCTTATGGTTTTGTTCATTAATCCTTTCTTAAATAAAAATTTTTTTTTAAATTCCTCTTATTGTGCCTTATTGCTGCTTATATCACCTTGATATCATATATAATTATCTGAATAAATCAATTCACTTAATTGAACCAAAGAAATTTCATCCCTGCACAAAAATTTTATTCTAATACTCGGTGATAAATGTCTTTGACTTGAGAAACCTTCTCAGGAGCCCAGGTAAAAAAAGCTCTGGGAAGTACAAGGACAGTATGCCATCTGAGAGCATCTCAGGAAGATGTGAAACATTGAAAAAGATAAGTAGCCACTCAGTCTGTTTCCAACGAACATTGTTCTGCAGACATAAGGAATTACTATTAGGATACCATATGAAAGAACTACATAGAGTTTGATGAGCAAGAGAGAAAAGTCTGGGGCAACAGAGGATAAGAAACAGTTCTATAAGAGTCTTTTATACATCTTATGATAGCTTTTTCTTTCCACGACATATGTATAGCTAACAACTTTGGCAGATAAAAGTGCTACAAGAGCAGTGGGAAGAATTATTTCCTTTCTAGTATAATAATGTCTCCTCTGGGGGAAGAGTTAGGATAGTTTACTAGCAGTCTTCTTAAAAGATGAGGAGTTATACAAATTTGTATTTTCCCATGTGATACGAGCCAGGCAACTTTTCATCACCTCCATGGAGTTTGTGAGACAAGCAGAATCAAACATGAAGCAGAAAGTTACAGTCACTGGACCAAGAGTTCTTCATCCTTACCCCCCCCCACTCCATAAACACACAGAGTAAGACACCACAGTACCAAACTGCTTCCTTCAGTGTGTGTGTGTGTGTGTGTGTGTGTGTGTGTGTGTGTGTGTGTGTGTGTGTGTTGAAACTGTGTAACATTATTTGACAAAGCAAATGCACTAGCCAAGTGGGCTATCCTTGGCCCAAGGGGGCTTGTCTCCTCTAATTATATCTATGAAACTAGTGGGTTCACTCATTAGTTTGTAAGTAAGAGGAAATCATGTATGCATGATGAACTGCCAGGGAGCATCTCATCTAGTAGAGTACACTGCTATGGTGAGATATTGGGTTTGAGTCCCAAGGGGACCTACTTAGATGCTTAGATGGTGGTACAGTGCTATGCTGTTTCTCATCTATGTTTCTTCCTCTTCTCCCATCTCTTTTCTTACTTCTTCTTCTCCCATATCCCTCCCGCCTCCTTTCCCTTCTCTATAATTAGGGTGTAGAAAATTAGACCAGGGATCTCATTTGGGAATATTATACATATATGAGACCCTGGAATCATTGCTTGGGAATGCATTTTAAAAAAAACAGCAGATCCTTGAGTACTTTTTGTGGTCTTAAAAGTTTGCTTCAAGTTACTCTTTGGGGAATATTTTTGATAAAGGGATAATGCAGTTCATCATAATAGATTCTTTTATAACAGAGGCAGGAAAGTGATTCTGGTTGGCTGGAGTTACCTTTAATATTTATACTAAATCACATCCTAACTCACACACCAAGGAGTACTGTATGTCAGCACTCAGGTCTGCATTTTGAAATCAAAAATGAATGAAGATCTTACTGCTTTACATTAATTTAAAATCTAATGTACAAGACCATTACAATTGCATATCCTTATTACAAATCAAACAACTAAGAGTGATACAATGGCATACAGAAAAAAAAAATTTTTTTCATGAAGGTCTCTGGTAAGTATCTTACAGGAGGGAAAAAAAAATAAGCTGAGCATTAACAATTGAACCAGGTCTTTGAACCAGGCTTATAAGCCACTGTAATCAGAAGAAATTTGTTACAAGGCTAAGATGAAACAAAAGTGATGGCATTTTCATATGCATGATACTGAATAGATAATTTTTCACAAAATTCATGAAGGAGATACTGGCAGAAGCTCTTATGACCATAGCTAGAGCCTATAGTCTGTTTCACAGAATCTTGGTTCTTTGAATAAAGAGGATAAGAAGCTTCCATATCCATTTTAGTAATTATTATTTATATGTTCACAGCTGGAATTTGGTTCCCAATGTTATATTTGAGAAATCAGATACCTAAAGAGAGACATCAAGCTCATTTTGAAAATTATATGTCAAGTAAGTGGCAGGACTGATACTCAGATGCTGTAATGGACTGATCCATGTAATATATACTGATGGTCTAGTTGTCACTGTGATTATATTTAAAGAGATTATCACAGGGATAAAAATTAAACAAGGTTATAACCAACAGGACTGGTTTCATTATATGAAAGAAAGAGGGACTAGAAGTCACAGTCCAACAAAAACAAATCAATATGAGGATATAATAAGAAGGTGATAGTCTGAAAGTCAAAAAGAAATATCTCACCACAGGGGGTCGGGTGGTAGCATACAGCGGGTTCATCACAGGTGTCAAAAAGCACAAGGACCTGCATAAGGATCCTGGTTCGACCCCTGTGCCTCCCCACCTGCAGGGGAGTCACTTCACAAGTGTTAAAGCTGGTCTGCAGGTGTCTATCTTTCTCTCCCTCTCTCTGTCTTCCCCTCTTCTCTCTATTTCTCTCTGTCCTATATAACAAGGTTGACATCAATAACTACAACCATAAAACAAGGGGAACAAAAGGGAATAAATAAATAAGTAAATATTTAAAAAAAAGAAATATCTCACCAGACTCTAACCCTACTGGTACCTTGATATTGGACTTCCAGTTTCCAGAAATGTGAGAAAAAAATTCTGTTGTTTAAGTCACTCAAACCTTGGCAATCTGTGATAGCAGTTCAAGTACACTAATACTTCTATTTCTATGCTCACAGCTTTTCACTACACTTAGCTCCCCTTCATGATAGTTACCAAGGTGTATCTAAATTCAAAGACAATGGAATACATCAGAAAGTCACTTTTGTCTACATTTGACTTTTACAGGGTAAAGGGCAAAAGTAACCCACTGACATTTTTTCTTACTGACTTAAAAAAAATTTACTAGTTATTTTTCTTATTTACTACTGGATAATGAAATGATAAAAGTGCTCAAAATACTACTGAATTGGTTATAAAATGAAATCAATACTGCTTTGTGTTTCAAAAAGGAAAAGCATGCAAGGACACTGAGGTATTAAATACAAGTGGACTGAATAGTTATTTGTGAAGAGTTGCTTACAATTGAATTACTATTTTAATGCCATAACATAGAAACACTCAAGATTACCTTTCACATCTAATCATACCATTTATATGGAAGTGGGAAAATGCTTCTGAAATGGCCAAATGCTACTCACTGAATGGATCATGATAACACTAGAAATTACTCCAGAGGGGGAAAAATAATGATAATAGTCAGATTCCACACCAGGCTCTGGGAAAAGGTCAATGTCTCTATTTGAAAAAAAAATTTTTTTTTTCAAAGGACAGCAGATAGCTTGTGACAGAAAAGTTATCTAGGCATTTATTCTTGACTTCAATCTCAGCATTGGTCACTAAGAATTACATGTCATTGGTTTCCTCATTGGTTAAGACTGGAGTTACATTAAAGAACATAGAGGATCATTATGCCTCAAGTCATACATGAATTTTATGTAATTAAGTCCCCACAAGTCCATTTGAAAAAGATACATTACATATGAGGATACCGAGGCAGGAAGAATGTGCCATTTACCCAGACAGAGTTAAGAAGTAGAAGAATATTCAAAAACAAGCTTACTAGCTGTATGAAAGAGGCAATATGGTGCTGTCAGTAGAAACTCCTACAATGCACATTAAAAAAAAAAAATTCAGGGAGTCAGGCAGTAGCTCAGTGCGTTAAGCGCACGTTGTGCAAAGCGCAAGGACCAGCATAAGGATCCTGGTTTGAGCCCCTCGCTCCCCACCTACAGGGGAGTCACTTCACAGGCAGTGAAGCAGATCTGCAGGTGTCTTATCTTTCTCTTCCCCTCTCTGTCTTCCCCTCTTCTCTCCATTTCTCTCTGTCCTATCTAACAACAATAAAAAACAACACAGGCACCAAAAGGGAAAATAAATAAATAAAATATTTAAAAAATTTTAAAAATCAGAAATCCAAGTGAGTTAGTTTATAACTACAGTTAGGCACAGTCTTCTAATGGCTGTCATCTATTTAATCTGCCCATACAGACATACCCTTCTCCCACTCTTCTAAGGATATCAAGTGTGCATTCACCAAAAATACAAGACTTTTTCTTTTTGATTTTCATAGATTTCTATGAGTAGCACATTCCTGCACACTTAGCTCATATATTATGCTTTCCCAGAATCCTTTCTGCTAGCAGCTGTCTTTTGACCCTTTTTGTGAATACCTCACTTTCTAAGAATTTGCCCATGAAAAACCTAATGCATACCTTTTGCACTTAACTACTTAAGTACATAAAGCTATTTTTCTCTAGTGGCTTTACAGTTCTCATGATTATCTGTAACAATCTTAGGTTCTGGGTTATCCCAGAAAAGAACTGTCAGATTTCCTCTTAATTTCCTATTCGTCTATCTATACCTACCCAACTCTTGGTCTTGCTTCTAAAAAAAAAAAAAGATAATGAGGTTCCAGAGAAGGCCCAAATCATATGGAACATATGCCTTCCCATGAGTGAAGCTCTGGTTCAATCCCCAGTATCACATGAGAGGACGATGGGTAATACCAGGGGGAACTCCACAGATGCTGGAGCAGTGCTCATATCTGAAGTCTCAGATTTAATCTCCAGTGCCACCCTAAGCTAGAGCTGATCAATGGTTTGGTCTCTGTCTCTCTGCATTTCACTTTTAATTAAAAATAAATAAAATAATTTTTAAAACGAATAATAATGTTCAAGTACGTCAGTTGATATATCAGCTGATGTTTGCTCATTTATGGTTGATGGTTATGTAACAATTTAGACCTTTGGTTATCTTGTCAAACATCTCTATCCACTGTGCCACCTTCCAAGCCCAATCTGGTTATCTTAATGAATCATCAGACCAGGTACAAAAAATAACATCTCTCCATTAAATATTTATTGTCTCATGATAAAATGCAAATCTTGAGGGGCTACAGGAAAGGCAGAGACAACTAAAATACTCTTTGCCCCCAAAGAGCATTTTCTATATATACATAGGTATATAGAAAAAAATAAATAAACGGAAATAAAAATCAGTTTTGTAAAACCCCAGGGTAAGCGGTATAGAAGTACTTTAGTGGAAATATTTTGTTCTTATTTAATGTAGTTGATTGGGAAGTGTGTGTGTACATGAGTGTGAACATGTAAAAATGTCTCAAAATATTGTATATGCTCTTACCCAATGCCATTTCTTGTAGAGTTTTAAAAAATAGACATTCTCCAGATAGTCCATCATTATATTTCCAGGAGCTTGTTAAAAATGATTCATATGCTCCAGGCCAGGCATATGTAATCAAAGTATCCAAAGGCAGGACCAAGAGTTCTTATGGCCTAATCCCCCTACTCTGTGTATATATCTATGGTACCCTGCCAACTATGTCTTAAGAAGTCATAAGAATGATACGATCACCAACCTATAACTCAAATGAAGAAATGTCCACTGTTAATTCCCAGGGCTCAATAGTTTTATCACCATATCACTTTACTACAGCTTGTCCTTCCCCTCATGCCCTTGTAGTAAGATTTTAATAATTTGAAAGTTAACTTAATACTGTTTTCCTGGATTTTTAAGGACAAAATGGAATATAGTTCTTAGGCCTGCAAGTGCTGCAATTCATATATCCTCCCTAGAATGTAAACATGATACATTTTAGATATAGTTTCATATACTTTATTGCTCAAATTTGAGTCTGATATATAGAATTAAATTTAAATACTGATTAGATGCTTAAATTAATAGAAATAAATACCAGCAATGTTGGTATATTGCACCAAAGTAAAAGACTCTGGGTAGCGGGGGTGGGATCAGATCCTAGAACATGATGGCAGAGGATCTAGTAGGGGTTGAATTGTTATGTGGAAAAGTGGGAAATGTTACACATGCACAAGATATTGTATTTTACTGTCAGCTATAAGCCATTAATCCTCCCATATTTTTTTTTAAAAGGAATACCAGTGACATTCAACCAGAATCCTGATGGGTATAGACAATACTAATCCTGTAATATTTGGTTGTCAGGAAATTCATGACATATTTTTCTAGACAAAAATATGCCATAACTTTTCTGACAATCCAATACATTGTACTATTTACTGTTTTAATATAATCATGTCTCAAATAGGTAGAGTGTACTGTTGATACTATTTATTGTACTTTCCTTTGGTAAAAGCTTGCAGAACTCAGAACTGTTACTAACATGATTATAAAAAATATACTGACTATGACACTTATTAGCCTTTGCACTTCAACATGTGATATAAACATAGATTCTGATGTGCCACTTTGTATAGTCACTGCTCTCATTAACCATTGAAAGAGCACTATGAAAGTTATTGTTATTGTTATTATTATTATTTATTTAAAATAGGGTAGACTTTCAATTAAAATTACCTATTTTTAATTTTACACAGAGATTTTCACTGAAAATAAACTGCTGAAACATGTGATGAAAGTTAACAAAAACAAAGATAAAAACTCTGAGATTATGAAGAACTATGTTGAAGAGAAGTGGAGTTACCTTGACTGATTACAGTCCCTTTTCTATTTCTCTCACACACAAAACATGTATGTTTAGAAGTCAAATGGCTTAAGCCAGGAGGTGATATACCTGGTTGAATGTGCATGTTTAATATGCAAGTACCCAGGTTCAAGCCCTCAGACTACAGCTGAGGGCAAGCTTCACAAACTGTAAAGCAGTCTTATGAGTATCTCTCTTTCTCTCCCTATCTTTCTTTCCTTGATTTCTGTCTCTACCTAATAAAATTAATTTAAAAATAAATTAAATGGTTAATCTTGAATATTATTTATGCACATTTTGTCTCTGAATTTACAAAAACTCTGGAAGTATAAAGCAGTATGGGCAAGGGGTAGGTAATATAACGGTTATGCAAAGAGATTGTTATGCCTTAGGCACCAAAGTCCCACCTCCTTAAGCTAGATCTGAGCAGTACTAAACTCCACCAATGTGTCCTGGAGCCCAATTCCCCAGAGCCCCGCCCACTTGGGAAGCAGAGAGACAGGCTGGGAGTATGGATCGACCTATCAACGTCCATGTTCAGCAGGGAAGCAATTACAGAAGCCAGACCTTCCATCTTCTGCACTCCATAATGATCCTGAGTCCATATTCCCAGCGGGATAAAGAATAGGAAAGCTATTAGGGAAGGGATGAAATATGGAGTTCTGGTAGTGGGAATTGTGTGGAGTTGTACCCCCTCTTATCCTAAATGGAAAAAAATAAAAGGAAAAAAACTAGTTAATTATCCTAAAAAACAGAGCAGCAGGGTATCCATCCAGCATCAGTTCAGGGAACTTAAATTTGATTCATGTAAAGTAGCAATAACATAACCTTTCTCTATTAAACTGTAACTTATATAAGACTACTTAAATAAAAATAAGGAACCAAGAGTATAATTATAGAAAACCACTTCAATGGATGTCTGATAAGACATCTTTTATGTAGTAGAAATAAACATAAATTTCAGAGTTGGACAACTGAGTTAATTAGCAATCATCATGATTTATAAACTGTATGATCTTGGATGGCTTGAATTTGTTGAAGTTTAGCAACTTTATTTATAAACAGAGATTATAACCACTTGGAAATTCTTTCAGAAGTTAGTTTGGTGATAAACATAGAGAGGTGGTGAGAAGGAAAAAAGGGTTAGAGAAGTCAATAGTGACAGAGTGAAGGATGGTGAAGGAAGTTGGTGGTGGGAGCGGTATGCAGACACCTATCATGGGAACATAGAAATGAACTCATGTGTCATAGCTATAGTGTAGATCATTATTTCCCCAAATGAAAAGATAAAAAAATTCCTCATCTTCTGAAGAGGGGTTGGATAACATACTCTATCTATCACCTAAAGAAGATGGGTCCTGAAATTGGTGCAACTTACAATGTTCCTACTCGTGACCACAAAATGTGAGTTCAGACCTATAGGGATGTAGAGGTTATAGTCAATGACATTTATACACTTTTTCCCATATTTGGGGGCTACTCTCTTCCCTGATCCCACTTTCTAGCCATTTTTACAGCCGTGACACCATCTCCCCTGACAATAACTTGGGTCCACCTGCATATCAGATGTCAGGGTCAGGCAAAAAACTAATAAAGTCATGGGCCCTTTGGAATATACCTAAAAGACACATACTAGCTATTTCCAAAATGGAGACCCCAAATATTCATCTGCATTATTCCAATCTTTAGGTTCATGATTAATCAACAATGTGTATGGATTTATATGTTAACTCTTTTTCAGTCACCAGGTTCCAGATACTATCACAATGCCAACTGGACTTCCCTGGGCAGATGACCACACCAATGTGTCCTGGAGCCCTGCTTCTCCAGAACCCTACCCCACTAGGGAAAGAGATAGACAGGCCAGAAGTATGGATCAACCAGTCAATGCCCATGTTCAGCAGGGAAGAAATTATAGAAGGCAGACATCCCACCTTCTGCACCCCATAATGACCCTGGGTACATACACTCAGAGTGTTAAAGAATAGCAAAGCTATCAGAGGAAGGGATGGGATACAGAGCTCTGGTAGTGGGAATTGTACCCCTATTATCCTATGGTCTTGTCAGTGTTCCTATTTTGTAAATAAATAAATAAATAATATTCCAATATTGCTAATCTTTTTTGATATCCACAGAGGGAGATTTGATTATTTGTCAATATTTGGACATGTTTTTCATAGGAGTTAACAGGCCTGAGATAAACCCTTAAGAAAAATGTGTGTGTGTGTGTGTGTGTGTGTGTGTGTGTGTGTGTGTGTGTGTGTGTGTGTGTGTAAAATAACTATGGACATATCATGATTGAGAGATGTTTAAGATATATGGCACAAAACTTACATACATGAAACATCAGATTCAATTACAAGCCTCAAAGATGGCTCTGTAATTTAGTGTCTGCTATCTCTTATTAAAGAACAGATTTTTAAAAACTATTTAAGAAATCCATATCTGGAGATTCCGGAAGATGGCAGAATGAGAAGCTGTTAGTAGCTTGAGCTCCAACATCTACTGGAAATGGTAGGATTTTTTTGCCTTTAGCAGGACAGTCAATAAGGGGTCCTAGCGATAACACCAAGGAGGTGACTATAACTCAATTTGGGTTAGAAAATAGAGTAAAAAGAAAGGGAAAAAAAATTTTTTAAATTATTATTCCCAAAGCAGACCCTCTCCCCCCACCCCCATAACCAGTCCCTGGGAGCCAGAGATCTGATCCTAGCAGGCTCCCCTGCTGAGCTTCTTTCTTTACCAAGATTCCTGTCCCACCAGGGGGTGTCATTCATTCGAATTTTATTCCTTTCTGAAACTTTTGGCCTTTTTTCTTTCTAAGTAGCCAATTCCAGATACAAATATTCCAGCAAGCAGAGTCTTACTCAGACAGGGAAAGACCATCAGAGGTTTATTTATTTATTATTTTTTATTTTTTTGCTTTATTTTCTCAACAATCAGATGCCTCTGCTCAGGGGACCTGAGGCAATCTGGAGCCATCCAAGCTGAAGACAGGACAGGTTTTTTACTCTTTTCTATCTTATTATCAATAAAAGATAAACACATATCCCTTTCTTTCATATCTCCTTCAGGTTGACCAGAATTAACTCTTAGTGTATTTTCCATTGCTAAGGGACTGGGTGTCTTATCCACTGCTAAAGTAACTTGTTTCACGCTTCCTACCTCCCTTACCCACTCTCTACCACCCCGTATAGCTAATTAAATAATAAAAATAAATAATAAATAAATAAATAACTCTTTCCTTTCACTGCTATTTTATTGCTGTTCTTTTCCTTATCTTTTTCTATTCTCTCTCTCTCTCTCTCTCCCTTTTTTTCATCTTTTTCTCATTCTTGTCATCCTTTCTTCCTTCCTCCTTCAGCTCTCTGAATTCACTGATACACATTTGGAAATTATTTGGGGAAGAAATCTGACTCAGAGTGGACTCTCTCTGCATGTATCTCTGCTCTACTTCCCTTTCTCCTCTAGCTATCCCTAGAATATACAGTGGATAGTAGATTTGCATAACTGTCTATCCCTGCTATTCTTGTCTAGTCCTGAGGTGGTTTTTTTTTTCTGTTTTTGTTGTTGTTGTTTGGTTGTTTTACTTATTAACAATCAGCTGCCTCTGCTTAGGAGGCTTGAGACAATCTGGGACAGGTTTTTTACCCTGCTCTATTTTATTATTAATATTATAAAAAGGTGAATCTCCCCCTCTCTTTTAGGTTGACCAGAATTAACTCTTATGGTATCTTTCATTGCTAGGGGACTGGCATCTTATACATTGTGAGAGGAACTTGTATGATTACTCCTACCTCCTCTACAGACTCTCCTCTTCTCCATCCTAATAGCTAATTAGAAAAATAAAATAAAATAAAAAATAAATTAATCAAATAAAAAACTTTCCTTTCACTGCTCTTTTATTACAGCTCTTTTACTTATCTTTTTCCTTTTTTCTCTCTTGTTTCTCTCTTTTTTCTCTTCTCTTCCATTTCTTCCTTCCTTCTCTGTCTTTCTGAATTCACTGATATTCATTTGTGAATTATTTTGAGGAAGCAATCTGACTCAGAGTGGACTCTCTATGTGTGTATCTCTGCTCAACTTCCCTTTCCTCTCTTGTTTCTCTTTCTTCTTCACTTGGACTTGGTTGCTATTTTTTCATGGACTGGAACATTGTTTGGCTAATTGCTAGTGATTAAACTGCTTCAATCCTTGCTTCAGTTGCTATTGTACTTCCTGAGGTTGGTGATTTCATTTGTCATACAGGTATTTAGTACAGTGTTGCCTGTACTCAAAACACAACAACTGAGGAACAACACAACATAAAAATAAGAAACACATAAAAACAAAAAAATTGGTAGATAAAAAACAAATAAAACTGCTACTATAATGAATGAAGATAAGAGCCCAGAAGAAACTACAAATCATCCAAAAGTAACCATAGATAATAAAAGTATGCAAGCAATAATAAACTTATTATTTACAGAATGAAAACAACATTGGAGGAAAGGAATCGCAGTATTAGGGAAACAACAGTAGAGACACCCAAGGAAAATACCAATTATCTTGAGGCAATTAGAGAACTGAAAGCTGAGATAGCTGAACTTAGGAAACAATGTGTGGGAAGGGAAAGCAGACTATCAGAAGCAGAAAACAGAATAAGTCAGACAGAGGATGAGTTAGAGAAAACTAAGAGAGAGGAAAAGGAGCTTAAAAAGAGATAGAGAGACAATGAAAACAACAGAGACATATGGGATGATCGCAAAAGAAGTAACATTCGTATAATTGGCCTGCCAGAGGGAGAAAGAGAGGAAGGGGAAGCAAACATTCTAGAGGAAATAATAGAAGAAAACTTCCCAGACCTGAATAACAGAAAGGACATCAAGATTCAAGAGGCCCAGAGAGTACCAAACAGAATCAACCCAGACCTGAAGACAACAAGACACATCATAGTCACAATGAGAAGAAGTAAGGATAAATAAAGGATCCTAAAGGCTGCAAGAGAGAAACAAAAAGTCACATACAAGGGAAAACCCATAAGATTATCTGCAGACTTCTCCACTCAAACTCTAAAAGCCAGAAGAGAATGGCAAGATATCTATCGAGCCCTGAATGAAAAAGAGTTTCAACCAGGATAATATATCCTGCTAGACTTTCATTCAAACTAGATGGAGGGATCAAAACCTTCTTAGACAAACAACAGCTAAAGGAGGCAACCATCACCAAGCCTGCCCTGAAAGAGGTTCTAAAAGACCACTTATAAACAAGAACATCACTATAATACTTGCAATATATCAAAGCAAACAAAAATTTGTTGAAAAATGGCACTATAATACATTAAATCCATAATATCAAAAAATGTCAATGGATTAAACTCACCCATCAAAAGGCACAGAGTGGGAGGATAGATCAGAAAACATAACCCAACCATATGATGCTTGAAAGAATCCAATCTGACACAACAAGATAAACACAGACTTAAAGAGGAAGGATGGAAAAATATCATACAAGCTAATGGACCACAAAAAAAGGCAGGAACAGCCATTCTCATTTCAGACACGATAGATTTTAAATTAAATAAAGTAATAAAAGATAGGCAAGGACATTACATAATTATTAGAGGTTCAATTAGCCATGAAACATAACAATTATTAACATCTATGCACCCAATGTGGGACCATCTAAATACATCAAGCACCTAGTAAAAGAATTTCAAATATACATCAATAGTAATACAATAATAGTGGGAGACTTTAATACCCCACTCTCACACATAGACAGATCAACAAAACAGAGAATCAACATAGATACAAGAGAATTAAATGAAGAGATTGACAGACTAGACCTCTTGGACATTTTCAGAGTACTTCACCCAAAAAAAAAAAAAAAAAGAATACACCTTCTTTTCAAATTCACATAACACATACTCAGGTTAGACCACATGTTAGACCACAAAGACAGTGTCAATAAATTAAAGAGCATCAAAATCATCCCAAGTATCTTCTCAGACCACAGTGGAGTAAAACTAACATTTAACAACAAACAGAAAATTATTAAAAGTCAAAAAATTTGGAAACTAAACAGCATACTTCTTAAGAACCACTGGGTCAGAGATTCACTCAAGCAGAAAATTCAAATATTCCTGGAAACAAATGAAAATGAAGACACAAACTATCAAAATATTTGGGACACAGCTAAAGCAGTACTGAGAGGGAAACTTATAGCCATACAATCACATACTAAACAACAAAAAACAGCTCAAATGCACGATCTTACTGCATACCTCAAGGACTTAGAGGAAGAGGAAAAAAGGAACCCTAAAGCAACCAGAAGAACAGAAATCACTAAAATTAGAGCAGAAAAAAACAACATTGAAAATAAGAGAACCATACAAAAGATCAAATGAAACCAAATATTGGTTCTTTGAAAGATTAAACAAAATTGACAAACCCCTAGACAGACTCACCAAACAAAAAAGAGAGAAGACTCAAATTAATAGAATTGTAAACGATGCAGGAGATATCACAACTGACACCACAGAAATCCAGAAAATCATGCAAAACTTCTATGAAGAACTATATGACACAAAGCTAGATAATCTGGAAGAAATGGAACAATTCCTAGAAGCATATGCCCTTCCAAAACTGAAACAAGAAGAACTACAAAACCTATATGCACCAATCAAAGACAAAGAAATTGAAACCATTATTAAGAATCTCCCCAACAACAGAAGTCCTGGAACAGATGGCTTCACAAACAAATTCTACAAAACTTTCAGGAAACAGTTAATACCAATACTTCCTAAGTGTTTCCATAAGACTGAAGAAACAGGAATACTCCCTTCCACCTTCTATGAAATCAACATCACCCTGATACCAAAAGCTGATAGGGACAGAACAAAAACAGGAAAACTACAGACCAATATCTCTGATGAATATAGATGCCAAAATATTAAACAAGATCTTGGCCAACCATATACAGCAGCATATCAAAAAGATTGTTCATCACAACCAAGTGGGATTAATCCCAAAAAGTAAGGTTGGTACAACATACATAAGTCAATCAATATCATTCACCACATCAATAAAAGAAAAGCCAAAAACCACATGATTATCTCAATAGATGCAGAGAAAGCCTTTGACAAAATCCAACACCCATTCATGCTCAAAACTCTACAAAAAATGGGAATAGATGGGAAATTCCTCAAGATAGTGGAATCTATATATAGCAAACCCAAAGCCAACATCATACTCAATGGACAGAAGCTGAAAGTATTCCCCCTCAGATCAGGGACTGGACAGGGCTGTCCACTGTCACCATTACTCTTCAACCTAGTATTGGAAGTTCTTGCCATAGCAATCAGGCAAGAGAAAGGAATCAAAGGAATGCAACTGGAAGGGAAGAAGTCAAGCTCTCACTATTTGCAGATGATATGATAGTATACATATAAAAACCTAAAGAATCCAGCAGACAACTACTGGAAGTTATTAGGCAATATAGCAAGGTGTCAGGCTACAAAATCAATGTACAAAAATCAGTGGCATTTCTTTATGCAAACACTAAATTTAAGAAGACATCCAGAAATCACTCCCCTTTACTGTTTCAGCAAAATCAATCAAATACCTAGGAATCAAGTTGACCAAAGAAGTGAAAGACTTGTATGCTGAAAACTATGAGTCGCTATTCAAGGAAATAGAAACTGATACCAAGAAATGGAAAGATATCCCATGCTCATGGATTGGAAGAATAAATATCATCAAAATGAATATTATCCCCAGAGCCATATACACATTTAATGCAATACCCATCAAAGTTCCACCAAGCTTCTTTAAGAGACTAGAACAAACACTACAATCATTTATCTGGAACCTAAAAACTCCTAGAATTGCCAAAACCATCTTGAGGAAAAGAAACACAAATGGAAAAATCACACTCCCAGATCTCAAACTATATTATAAAGCCATCATCATCAAAACAGCATGGTACTGGAACAAAAATAGGCACACAGACAAGTTGAACAGAAGTAAAAGCCCAGAAATATATCCCCACACATATGGACATCTAATATTTGATAAGAGGGCCAAAAGCATTAAATGGAAAAAGGAGGCTCTCTTCAATATATGGTGCTGGGAAAACTGGGTTGTAACATGCAGAAGAATGAAATAGAACCACTTTAGCTCACCAGGTACAAAAATCAACTCCAAATGGATCAAAGACATGTATGTTAGACCAGAAACAATCAAATACTTAGAGGAAAACATTGGTAAAACACTTTCCCACCTACACCTCAAGGACATCTTTGATGAATCAAACCCAATTGCAAGGAAGACTAAAGCAGAAACAAACCAATGGGACTACATCAAATTGAAAAGCTTTTGCACAGCCAAAGAAACTATTAAACAAAGAGACCCCTCACAGAAAGGGAGAAGATCTTCACATGCCATACATCAGACAAGAAACTAATCACCAAAATATATAAAGAGCTCAGCAAACTTAGCACCAAAAAAGCAAATGACCCCATCCAAAAATTAGCAGTGGATATGAACAAAACATTCACCTCAGAGGAGTTCCAAAAGGCTAACAAACATATTAAAACATGCTCTAGATTACTGATTGTCAGATAAATGCAAATTAAGACAACATTGAGATACCACCTCACTCCTATAAGAATGGCATACATCAAAAAGGACAGCAGCAACAAATGCTGGAGAGGCTGTGGGGACAGAGGAACCCTTTTTACATTGCTAGTGGGAATGAAAATTGGTACAGCCTCTGTGGAGAGCAGTCTGGAAAACTCTCAGAAGGCTAGACATGGACCTTGCATATGATCCAGTAATTCCTCTCCTGAGGTGATACGCCAAGGACTCTATAACACCCGACCAAAAAGAGGTGTGTACTCCTATGTTCATGGCAGCACAATTCATAATAGCTAAAACCTGGAAGCACCCAGGTGCCCAACAACAGATGAGTGGCTGAGAAAGCTGTGGTATATATACACAATGGAATACTATATAGCTATCAAGAACAATGAACCTACCTTCTTTGACCCATCTTGGACAGAGCTAAAAGGAATTGTGTTAAGTGAGTTAATTCAGAAAGATAAAAAAGAGTATGGGATGATCCCACTTATCAACAGAAGCTGCGAAAGAAGATCTGAAAGGGAAACTAAAAGCAGGATCTGACTAAATTGAAAGTAGGGCACCAAAGTAAAAACCCTGTTGTGAGGGGTAGACATGCGGCTTCCTGGGCTGGTGGGGGGTGGCCTGGGTGGGTGGGATGGGACACAGTCTTTTGGTGGTGGGAATGGTGTTTATATACACTCCTAGTAAAGTGTAGTCATATAAATCACTAGTTAATTAATATGAGAGGAGAAAAATTAATTGTATGTCTCAAAGTTTTTAAAACACAGACTGAGTCTTCTTAATATATAGGTTGTGTATTTGATATGTGTACTCTCTCAAAAGCCTAGACCAAGTAGATCAGAGGCAACCAGTGGCACAGCTATTTACTAGATACTGTGTACTATACAGCAAACCCTAACAAAAGGACTTTTCAAAGTTAACCCAATTACCAAATAATGTGATGATAACACTAACTATCGATTGTCTTTTTGAACCCTAAAACAGCAGGAACCTCACATCTCCACTATAGAGCCTATATTTCTCCCAGTCCTGGAACCTTAGGATAGGGCCCACTTTCCCACATGCCTATCCCAATCCATATCAAATAATATTGCATCAGCCGATCAGAACCTAATCAATGCAACGATTGCCACCTCAACATGCTTCAGCTCATACTGTGTCCAGATACTTCAGGTGTGGAATGACAAGCCTTCAGCTTCATTACTCGGGTCAGACCTTTCCTTTCATAGCATTCTCTAATTCCATCCCAGGTGGATCACTTTCTAACAAAGTCCCCAAACCTAGATTATAGACCAGGTTCTGTGAGAGAGAGTATATGTTCACATGTATCCATAAACAAGTGCAAAATATATACCTGAAAGCAGAAGTACACTATAGAGTTTGCAGTGAGTACCCCCCCAACACTTCCTCTCCACTATTCCAACCTTTGCATCCATGATTGCTCAACAATTTGTTTGGCTTTGTATGTTAACTCTCTTTTCAGCCACCAGGTTCCAGATGCCATCAGGATGCCGGTCAGGCTTCCCTGGACTGAAGACCCCACCAATGTGTCCTGGTGCTCCACTTCCCCAGAGACCCCCTCTACTATCGAAAGACAGAGGCAGACTGGACTGACCAGTCAACGCCCATGTTCAGCGGGGAAGCAATTACAGAAGCCAGACCTTCCACCTTCTGCAACCCAGGACCTTTAGTCCATGCTCCCAGAGGGATAGAGAATGGGAAAGCTATCAGGGGAGGGGATGAGATATAGAGATTCGGTGGTGGGTATTGTGTGGAGTTGCACGCCTTCTACCCTATGGTTTTGTTAATTTATCCTTTCTTAAATAAAGAATAAATTTTAAAAAAAGAAATCTATATCTATGTATTTCTTTGTGGATTGTTGAATACATTTAAATGTTTTATATTAACTTTGAATGTAGAAAAACTAAAGAGAGCCTCAAAAATTATCCCACAGCTAGGTAACCACCAAATATAGAACTATTTGTCTAACTGTAAAAAAAAAAAACATAAATTAAGCAGTTGAAGTATAATTGATGCATGTCTTTGTCAATTTGAACTTTGAGTGTTCGAAATATATAGTATCTAGAAGAAAAAATAGTGGAAAAAACAAAACATTTTAAGATTTCATTTTACCCAAATCAAGCAACAGATTCAATACGGCTATCAAAATTCCAAAAGCACTTTTCACAGAAATAGATAAACAATTCTAAAATTTATATGGAATCATGAGAAACCGTGAATTATCAACCTTGAGAAAGAGAAAACTAACAATGGAAGCACCAAAAATTCTGATTTCCTTTTACATTATAAGTTACAATAATCAAAATAGTATTGGTCCAGCATAAAAACAAAGGTAAATGGAACTGAGTATAGAACTAAAGAATTAAGTTCTTGTATTTGTAATCAACTAAGTTTCAAAAAAATACTAATAGCATATAAATAGAAAAGTAGTCTTTTAAAAATAAATGGTAATAAAAACTGTGAAACTAGATCTTTACTCTATTTATAAAGGCTAAGCCAAAATAAGCTGAACATATGAGCATTAGACTTGAAATGATAAAAATTAAAATAAAATATAAAAGAAAAGCTTTTTTTTCTTCTTCTTTTTAAATTGCCATCTAAGTTATTGCAGGGTCTTGGCTTGGTGCCACACAATAACTCCACTGCTCCTAGCAGCCATCCTTCCCACCATGTTTTATTTATTTGATAGGAGAAAGAGAGAGAGAGAGAGAGAGAGAGAGAGAGAGAGAGAGTTGAATGGATAAGAAAGAGGGAGAAAAACAAAGACACTGCAATATTGCTTCACTAGGCCTGAAGCCCACCCCCACACCCCATCATAGATGATCCTTGAGTAACATAATGTGTGTACATAACCAGGTGCATCACCACCTGGACCCCAAAAGAAAAGCTTTGTAACATTGATGTTGGCTTTTTTTTCTTTTATATGACACCAAAATTTTTCTTTAACAACAGCAAAAAAAAAACACATGAGACTGCATGAAATGAAAAACTTCCTCATAGCAAAGGATACTATTGAAATATAATAAGGTAGAAGAATGAAACTGAACATTTCACCAGAGACAAAAGTAAATTCCAGGTGGATGTTATACCAGGGAATATAAAAATTCTAGAGGAAAATCTTGGTAGAACTTTTATTTCATATAAATTTCACAGGCACCTTCAATGATACAAATCCAATTGCAAGGAAGACAAAAACAAAAGTAAACCATTGGTAATACATCAGATTAAAAAGCTTCTTCACAGCAAAAGAAACCACCACTCAAACAAAAAGACGCCTTAAAAAATGGAGATCCTCGGGGTTCCTGGAAGATGGCGGACTGAGAAGCTGCTAGAGGCTTGAGCTCTGACCACATCTTCTGGAAACGGTAGGATTTTCTGCCTTTAGTAGGCAGAAAATAAGGGTTCATAGCGGTGACACCAAGGAGGTGACTATAACTTAATTTGGGTTAAAAAATAGAGTAGAAAAAAAGGGAAAAAAATTTTTTTCTTTTAAAATTATTAAACACACCTCCTCCCCCTACCCCCCCATAACCAGTCCCTGGGGACCAGCTCCTAGCAGGCTCCCCTGCTGAGCTTCTTTCTTTACCAAGATTCCTGTCCCACCAGGGAGTATCATTCATTCTAAGTCTATACCCTTCTGAAACCTCTGGCCTTTTTTCTTTCTAAGTAGCCACCCCCCCACCTCACCCAGCATAGCTAATTAAATAATTAAAAATAAATAAATAAATAAAGTCCTTTCACCACTCTTTTATGACTGTTCTTTTTCTTATCTTTTTCTTTTTTCTCTCTTTCTTTTTTTTTTTCTTTTTCTCATTCTTGTCATCCTTTCTTCCTTAATCCTACAGCTTCCAAAGCCACAGGCCCCATCTCCCACACCACCAAACAGTGAGCTTTTTTGAATTCACTGATACACATTTGGGAATTATTTAGGGGTAGAATTCTGACTCAGAGTAGACTCTCCCTGTGAGTATCTCTGCTCAACTTCCCTTCCTCCTTTAGCTACCCCTAGAATATACAGTGGATAGTAGATTTGCTATCTGTCTATTTCAGCTATCCTTGTCTAGTCCTGAGGTGTTTTTTTTTTCTGTTTCTTAATAATCAGCTGCCTTTGATCACGGGGTTTGAGGTAATCTGGAACAGGGTTTTATTTTAACCTGCTCTATTTTATTATTAATATTATATAAAGGCATATATCTTCCCCCCCCTTTAGGTTGATCAGAATTAACTCTTATGGTATCTTTCATTGCTAGGGTAGTGGGCATCTTATCTATTGTGGGAGTAACTTGTTTCCTTACTCCTACCTCCTCTACAGACTCTCCCCTGCTTCCTCCTCTTAGCTAATTAAAAAAATTAAATTAAAAAATAAAGTAATCAAAAAAAAAACTTTCCTTTCACTGCTCTTTAACTACAACTCTTTTTCTTATATTTTCTCTTTTCTCTCTCTCTTTTTTTTTATCTTCTCATACACTTCTTCATTCCTTCTTCTTTGCCTTTCTGAATTTGTGAATTATTTTGGGGAAGAAATCAGACTCAGAGTGGACTCTCTATGTGTGTATCTCTGCTCTAGTTCCCGTTCCCATCTTGTTACCCCTAGAATATACAGTGGATAGTAGATTTGCATAACTGTCTATTCTTGCTATCCCTTCTTTCTTTTCTCTTTCTTCTTCACTGGGATTTGGTTACTATTTTATCACAGACTGGAGAAATTGTTTGGCTAACTGGTAGTGCTTAAACTGCTTCAATACTTGCTTCAGTAGTTACTGTAATTCCTGAGGTTGGTGAGTGCAATTGTCATAAAGGTATTTAGTACAGTGTTGCTTGTCCACAAGACACAACAACTGAGGAACAACAGAGCATAAAAAAAGAAACACATAAATAAAAAAAATGGGTAGATGAAAAACAAATAAAACTGCTACTCCAATGAATGAAGACAAGAGCCCAGAAGAAACTACATATCAGTCAGAAGTAACCATAGATAAGAAAAGTATGCAAGCAATAATAAACTTTTTAATCACAGAAATGGAAACATTGGAGGAAAGGAATGGCAGTATTAGGGAAACAACAGTTGAGACACCCAAGAAAATACTGATTATCTTGAGGCAATTAGAGAACTGGAAGCTGAAATAGCTGTAGTGAAGAAAGAAGGTGAGACAAGGGAAAGCAGACTAACAGAAGCAGAAAACAGAATTAGTCAGACAGAGGATGAGTTAGAGAAAACAAAGAAAGAGGTGAAAGAGCTTAAAAAGAGATTGAGAGACACTGAAAACAACAACAGAGACATATGGGATGATCTCAAAAGAAGTAACATTCGTATAATTGGCCTGCCAGAGGAAGAAAGAGAGGAAGGGGAAGCAAACATTCTAGAGTAAATAATAGAAGAAAATTTCCCAGACCTGAATAACAGAAAGGACATCAAGATTCAAGAGGCCCAGAGAGTTCAAAAAAGAATCAACCCAGACATGAAGACATGAAGGCACATCATAGTCACAATGAGAAGTAAGGATAAATAAAGGATCCTAAAGGCTGCAAGAGAGAAACAAAAAGTCACATACAAGGGAAAACCCATAAGATTATCTGCAGACTTCTCCACTCAAACTCTAAAAGCCAGAAGAGAATGGCAAGATATCTATGGAGCTCTGAATGAAAAAAGGTTTCAACCAAGGATAATATATCCTGCTAAACTTTCATTCAAACTAGATGAGGGATCAAAACCTTCTAGGCAAACAACAATTAAAGGAGGCAACCATCACCAAACCGGCTCTGAAAGAGGTTCTAAAAGACCTCTTATAAACAAGAACATCACTATAATACTGGCAATATAACAGAGCAAACAAAAAAAAATTTTTTTGAACAATGGCACTACAATACATTAAATCCATAATATCAATAAATGTCAATGGCTTAAACTCACGCATCAAAAGGCACAGAGTGGGGGTTGGATCAGAAAACATAACCCAACCATATGCTGCTTGCAAGAATCCCATCTGTAACAACAGATTAAACACAGACTTAAAGAGGAAGAATGGAAAACTATCATACAAGCTAAGGGACCACAAAAAAAGGCAGGAACAGCCATTCTCATCTCAGACACGATAGATTTTAAATTAAATAAAGTAATAAAAGATAGGCAAGGACATTACATAATGATTAGAGGATCAATCAGCCAAGAAGACTTAATTATTATAATCTATGCACCCAATGAGGGACCATCTAAATACGTCAAGCACTTACTGAAAGAATTTCAAAAATACATCAATAGTAATACAATAATAGTGGGAGACTTCAATACCCCACTCTCACACTTAGACAGATCCACAAAGCAGAGAACCTATAAAGATACAAGAGAATTGAATGAAGAGATTGACAGACTAGACCTCTTGGACATTTTCAGACTCCTTCACCCCAAAAAACTGGAATACACCTTCTTTTCAAATCCACATAACACATAATCAAGGATAGACCACATGTTAGGCCACAAAAACAGCATCAATAAATTCAAGAGCATCGAAATCATCCCAAGTATCTTCTCAGACCACAGTGGAGTAAAACTAACTTTTAACAACAAACAGAAAATTATTAAAAGACACAGAATTTGGAAACTCAACAACATACTCCTTAAGAACCACTGGGTCAGAGACTCACTCAAGCAGGAAATTCAAATGTTCCTGGAAACTAATGAAAATGAAGACACAACCTATCAAAATATTTGGGACACAGCGAAAGCAGTACTGAGAGGGAAACTTATAGCCATACAATCAAATATTAATACCAAGAAGAAGGTCAAATGAAGGACCTTACTGCACACCTCAAGGACTTAGAGGAAGAGGAACAAAGGAACCCTAAAGCAACCAGAAGGACAGAAATCACTAAAGTTAGAGGAGATATAAACAACATCGGAAATAAAAGAACCATACAAAAGATCAATTAAACCAAATGTTGGTTCTTTGAAAGATTAAACCAAATTGACAAACCCCTAGCCAGACTCACCAAAAAAAAAAAAAAAAGAGAGAAGACTCTAATTAATAGAATTGTAAACGATGGAGGAGATATCACAAATGACACCACAGAAATCCAGAGAATCCTGTGAAACTTCTATAAAGAACTATATGCCACCAAGCTAGAGAATCTGGAAGAAATGGAACAATTCCTAGAAACATATGCCCTTCCAAAACTGAACCAAGAAGAACTACAAAATCTAAATGCACCAATCACAGACAAAGAAATTGAAACCGTTATTAAGAATCTCCCCAACAACAGAAGTCCTGGACCAGATGGCTTCACAAATGAATTATACAAAACTTTCAGGAAATAGTTAGTATCCATACTTCTTAAGCTATTCCATAAGATTGAAGAAACAGGAATACTCCCTTCCACCTTCTATGAAGCCAACATCACCCTGAGACCAAAAGCTGATAGGGACAGAACAAAAAAGGAAAACTACAGACCAATATCTCTGATGAACATAGATGCCAAAATATTAAACAAGATCTTGGCCAACCGGATACAGCATGCTCAAAACTCTACAAAAAATGGGAATAGATGGGAAAAATCTCAAGGTAGTGGAGTCTATATATAGCAAACCTATAGCCAACATCATACTCAATGAACAGAAGCTAAAAGCATTCCCCCTCTGACCAGGAATTAGACAGGGCTGTCCATTGTCACTGTTACTCTTCAACCTAGTATTGGAAGTTCTTGCCACCGCAATCAGGCAAGAGAAAGAAATCAAAGGAATACAGATTGGAAGGGAAGAAGTCAAGTTCTCACTATTTGCAGATGATATGATAGTATACATAGAAAAACCTAAAGAATCCAGCAGAAAACTACTAGAAGTTATTAGGCAATATAGCAAGGTATCAGGCTACATAATTAATGTACAAAAATCAGTGGCATTTCTTTATGCAAACACTAAATCTGAAGAAGAAGACATCCAGAAATCACTCCCCTTTACTGTTTCAGCATAATCAATCAAATACCTAGGAATAAAGTTGACCAAAGATGTAAAAGCCTTGTATACTGAAAACTATGCGTCGCTATTCAAGGAAATAGAAACTGATACCAAGAAATGGAAAGATATCCCATGCTCATGGATTGGAAGAATAAATATCATCAAAATGAATATTCTCCCCAGAGCCATATACAAATTTAATGCAATACACATCAAAGTTCCACCAAGCTTCTTTAAGAGAATAGAACAAACACTACAATCATTTATCTGGAACCTAAAAACTCCTAGAATTGCCAAAACCATCTTGAGGAAAAGAAACACAAATGGAAAAATCACACTCCCAGACCTTAAACTATATTATAAAACCATCATCATCAAAATAGCATGGTAATGGAACAAAAATAGGCACACAGACCAGTGGAACAGAAGTGAAAGCCCAGAAATAAATCCCCACACCTATGGACATCTAATCTTTGATAAGGGGGACCAAAGAATTAAATGGAAAAAGGAGGAATCTTCAATAAATGGTGCTGGGAAAACAGGGTTGTAACATGCAGAAGAATGAAATTGAACCACTTTATCTCACCAGAAACAAAAATCAACTCCAAATGGATCAAAGACCTGTATGTTAGACCAGAAACAATCAAATACTTAGAGGAAAACATTGGTAAAACACTTTCCCACCTACACCTCAAGGACATCTTTGATGAATCAAACCCAATTGCAAGGAAGACTAAAGCAGAAACAAACCAATGGGACTACATCAAATTGAAAAGCTTCTGCACCGCCAAATAGACTATTAAACAAACAAAGAGACCCTCACAGAATGGGAGAAGATCTTCACATGCCATACATCAGACAAGAAACTAATCACCAAAATATATAAAGAGCTCAGCAAACTTAGCACCGAAAAAGCAAATGACCCCATCCAAAAATGGGCACAGGATATGAACAAAACATTCACCTCAGAGGAGTTCCAAAAGGCTAACAAACATATGAAAATCTGCTTTAGGTCACTGATTGTCAGAGAAATGCAAATTAAGACAACAATAAGATACCACCTCACTCCTGTAAGAATGGCATACATTAAAAAGGACAGCAGCAACAAATGCTGGAGAGGTTGTGGGGACAGAGGAACCCTTTTACATTGCTGGTGGGAATGTAAATTAGTCCAGCCTCTGTGGAGAGCAGTCTGGAAAACTCTCAGAAGGCTAGACATGGACCTTCCATGTGATCCAGTAATTCCTCTCCTGGGGTTATACCCCAAGGACTCCATAACACCCAACCAAAAAGAGGTGTGTACTCCTATGTTCATAGCAGCACAATTCATAATAGCTAAAACCTGGAAGCACCCAGGTGCCCAACAACAGATGAGTGGCTGAGAAAGCTGTGGTATATATACACAATGGAATACTATGCAGCTATCAAGAACAATGAACCCACCTTCTCTGACTCATCTTGGACAGAGCTAGAAGGAATTATGTTAAGTGAGCTAAGTCAGAAAGATAAAGATGAGTATGGGATGATCCCACTCATCAACAGAAGTTGAGTAAGAAGATCTGAAAGGGAAACTAAAAGCAGGACCTGACCAAATTGTAAGTAAGGCACCAAATTAAAAACCCTGTGGTGAGGGATAGACATGCAGCTTCCTGTGACAGTGGGGGGTGGGAATGGTGTGAGGGATGGGTCACAGTCTTTGGTGGTGGGAATGGTGTTTATGTACACTCCAATTAAAATGTAGTTATACAAATCACTAGTTAATTAATATGAGATGGGGAAAATTAATTGTATGTCTCGAAGTTTTACAAAACACAAACTGAATCTTTTTAATATATAGGCTGTGTAATTGATATGCGGACTCTCTCAAAAGCCTAGTCCAAGTAGATCAGAAGCAACCCATAGCACAACTATACTGGGTACCATACAGCAAACCCTAACAAAAGGACTTTTCAAAGTTAACCCAATTACCAAATAATGTGATGATAACACTGTCGATTGTCTTTTTGAACCCTAAAACAGAAGGAACCTCACATCTGCACTATAGAGCCTCTACTTCTTCCAGTCCTGGAACCCTTGGATAGGGCCCACTTTCCCGTATGCCTCTCCCAATCCATATCATATAATATTGCATCTGCCGATCACAACCTAACCAACGCAAGGATTACCACGTCAACATGCTTCACTTCAGACTGTGTCCAGAGACTTCTCATGTGGAATGACAACCCTTCAGCTTCATTACTCGGGTCATACCTTTCCTTTCATAGTATACTCTAATTCCATCTCAGGTGGTTCACTTTCTAACAAAGTCCCAAAACCTAGATATACACCAGTTTCTGTGAGAGAGCATATGTTCACACGTATCCATAAACTAGTGCAAAATATATACCTGAAAGCAGAAGTACACTAGAGTTTGCAGTGAGTACCTCACTAACACTTCCTCTCCACTATTCCAAGCTTTGGGTCCATGATAGCTCAACAATTTGTTTGGCTTCGTATGTTAACTCTCTTTTCAGTCATCAGGTTCCAGATGTCATCAGGATGCCAGCCAGGCTTCCCTGGACTGAAGACCCCACCAATATGTCCTGGCGCTCCGCTTCCCCAGAGACCCACCCTACTAGGGAAAGAGAGAGGCAGACTGGGAGTATGGACTGACCAGTCAATGCCCAATGTTCAGTGGGGAAGCAATTACAGAAGCCAGACCTTCTACCTTCTGCAACCCACAATGAACCTGATTCCATGCTCCCAGAGGGATAGAGAATGGGAAAGCTATCAGGGGAGGGGGTGGGATATGGAGATTGGGTGGTGGGAATTTTGTGGAGTTGTACCCCTCCTACCCTATGGTTTTGTTAATTAATCCTTTCTTAAATAAAATATAAAAAAATGGAGATCTTTACATGCCATACATCAGACAAAATGTTAATAACAAATACACAAAAAATTCACCAAAATTAGCAACAAAAAGGGCAAATGACCAACCCAAATGTGGGGAGAGGATATAGCCAGAATATTCTCCATAAGAAATACAAAAAGTCAACAGATGTATGAAAAAATGCTCCAAATCGCTGATTGTCAGAGAAAAACAAATAAAGATAATGATATACCACTTTACCTCTGTGAAATTGTCATTCTTCAGAAAGGGTAAAAAAACAAATGCTGGAGAAGTTGTGGGAGCAAAGAAACCCTCTGCAATGCTAGTGGGAATATAAGTTGAACCAACCCCTATAGAGAGTAATATGGAGATCCCTCACAAGGCTAGATATGGACCTACCTTATGACCCACTAATTTCCCTTTTGGGGATAAATCCTAAGGAATTAAGTATACCAATCCTAAATAGATTTCTGTATAGTTATGCTTATATCAGTACAATTTATAGTAGCCAAAATGTGGAGGCAACCCAGGTGTCCAACAATAGATGAGTGGCTGAATAAGTTGTTGTATACACAATGGGATACTTCTCAGCTATTAAAAATGGTAAATGCTACTTCTTTGCCCAATTTGCATGGAGCTTAAAAGATTCCCATTGAGTTAGATAAGCCAGAAAGAGAAGGATGAGTATGGGATGATCCATAAATCTATTTTAAATATTTTATTTATTTTTTTATAATTTTTATTTATAAAAAGGAAGCCTTGACAAAACCATAGAATAAGAGGTGTCTAACCTCACACAATTCCCACCACCAGATCTCCATACCATTCCCTCCCCTGATGGCTTTCCTATTCTTTATCCCTCTGGGAGTATGGACCCAAGGTCATTGTGGGATGCAGAAGGTAGAAGGTCTGGCTTCTATAATTGGTTCCCTGCTGACCATGGACATTGACAGGTCGATTCATACTCCAAGCCTGCCTCTCTCTTTCCCTAGTGGGGCATGGTTCTGGGGAATTGGAGCTCTAGAAGACATTGGTGGGGTCATCTGTCCAGGGAAGTCTGGTTGCAGCATGCTAGCATCTGGAACCTGGTGGCTAAAAAGAGAGTTAACATACTAAGCCAAACAAATTGTTGAACAATTATGAACCTCAAGGCTGGAATAGTGCAGATGAAAAGTTAGGGGGTCCTCCATTTTGTATATAGCTAGTAGGTATATTTTAGTTATATTCCAACGGGCCCGTGGCTATACTATTTTTTTTCCCCCTGAGCCTGAAATATGATATGCAGGCAGATCCAAGTTATTATCTAGGGAGAAGATGTCATGGCTGGAAAAAGGACCAGAAAGCTGGATCAGGGAAGAGAGTAGCTCCCAAATCTGGGAAAGGTGTATAAATATTGTTGACTGTAAACACCATCAATTTGATGTGATTTGGGGCCCATATTCAGCTTAGGAGCCTACATGACTTCTGCATCCCTGCAGATTGGATCTCACATTCTGTGGTCATGAATAAGAACATTCCAAGCTGCCCCAATACTGACCCATATTCCTCAGGAGTAGCATACAGTATGTTGTCCATCCTCCCTTCAAAGGATGGAACATTCTCTACCATTGTTGATCCAAGTTGAGGGATAGGTCCTATGGGGGGCCCAGAAAGGGGTCTATTTTGTTGTTCCTGATAGAGATGACTGGTAACAATGGAGAGAGGGATGTATTTGAGGTTTAGGCCCATCATGTCTGTTCGGGAATCTCAGGATTCCCTGAATAGGGCCCCAGCTGATGGGGTGGCCTGATAATGACTAAAGAGTCATCATTAAAGTATGCCTGTCTCTTGCCTTTATTCAGCTTTTGCAGTCCTTGCTTTACTAAGGTTAGCTTGGAGTGAGTGAGAGAAGTGTAATAGGAAGTAGGTGAGGAGTGTATCTAGGTCTAATTAGATAATATTTTATTAGGGACTTCATACTGACTCACTGCAGACTATTGAGTACTTTTGCTTTCAGGTATATATTTTGCCCTAATTTATGGATACATGTGGACATATGCTCTATCTCATGGGACCTGGTCTATATCTAGGGTTTTAGGACTTTGTTAGGAAGTGAACTACCTGGAATGGAATTAGAGAATACTATGAAAGTAATGGTCTTGCCAGAGTAGTGAGACTGAAGGGTTGATATTCCATGCCTGACTACTCTGGACACAGTCTGAAGTGATGCATGCTGAGGTGGTACTCATTGCATTGATTAGGTTGGGATTGGGGTTAAGGAGACAATAGCTATTGCTATAATCATATTATTTGGCAATTGGGCTAACTTTGAAAAATTCATTTGTTAGGATTTGCTGTATCAAATACAACATCAACATAATGTATGTCCTTTGACATTATTTGTATATAGCTGTGCCAATGATTGCTTCTGTTCTCCCTGGTCTAGGCTTTTTAGAGAGTCAATATATCAAAAATTCAGTCTATGTATTAAAAAGACTCAGTCTGTGCTTTAAAAAGCTTGAGGCATACAATCAATTTACCCTCTCATATTAATCAAATAGTGATTTATATGACTACAAACTGATAGGAGTGTGCATAAACACCATTCCCACCAACAAAAGACTGTGTCCCATCACATCTCCCTCCGCCCCCAGGCTGCCCCAGGAAGTTAAACATCCACCCTCACCCTCACCCCAGGGTTTTTACTTTGGTGCTCTACTCCAGATTCAGTCAAATTCTGCTTTTAGTTTCCCTTTCCATTTATCTTTCTCAACTTCTGTTTATGAGTGGGATCATTCCATACTTATCTTTATCTTTCTGACTTAGCTCACTTAACATAATTCCTTCTAGCTCCATCCAAGATGAGTCAGAGAAGGTAGGTTCATTGTACTCAATAGTATTCCATTGTGTATATATGCCACCGCTTTCTCAGCCACTCATTTGTTGTTGGGCACCTGAGTTGTTTCCAGGTTTTAGCTATTACGAATTGTACTGCTATGAACAATAGTCTGCAGTGACTCAATAAATGCAGCAAGTAGAAAAGCCTAAAAAGGAAGTCAGGCGGTAGCACAGTGGGTTAAGTGCATGTGGCGTGAAGCAAAAGGACGGATGTGAGAATGCTGGTTCCAGCCCTGGCTCCCCACCTGCCAGGGAGTTGCTTCATAAGTGGTGAAGCAGGTCTGCAGGCGTCTATCTTTCTTTCCCCTCTCTGTCTTCCCTTCCCCTCTCCATTTCTCTGTGTCCTATCCAACAAGGAAGACCACAACAATATCTATAACAATAAAACAACAAGGGCAACAAAAAGGGAATAAATAAATATTTTAAAAAAGAAAAGCCTAAAAAAAGATACTAGTAAGTATTTTCTACTTAGACCTAGATACTCTCCTCACTTACTTCCTATTTCACTTCCCTTAGTCGCTCTAAGTCCAACCCTGTCAGATAAAGAAAAGACTACACAAGCTGGATAAGGGCCACTCCATTATCTGGGGCCCTAGTCAGAAAATCCTGGGATTCCCACATAGAAATGATGGGTCTAGACCTCTAGTATATCCCTCTCTCCACCATTAGTGGTTATTTCTATCAGGAAAAACATCATAACTGTTTTTGTAGGCTTCTACAGCACCTTGCCCTTAGTGTAAAACAACAGTGGTAGAAACTGTCCCATTCTCTGACAGGAGGCTGGGTCAACATACTCTGCCACTGGAGGAGATGGGTCCTGAAATGAGTGCAGCCTAGAATGTTCCTAGCTGTGACTACAGAATGCGAGCTCAGACTGACAGGGATGCAGAGGTTACACAGGATCCTGTACTAAATAGGAACAGACATGGGCCCTTAGCCAGATTTATGGGGTTTGCAGTTAACTGTATTTATATACTTTTCCAATATTTGGGATTATTTTACAATAAGATAAACCAGGAGATAAGAGTCAGGAGTTTAGTTCAGTGGCAATAAATACTTCATATGTACCAGTCCCTGGGTTTAATCACTGGGTCTACAAATATCAAATCAAATCATAGAGTCAGAGTGGTCTTCAATGAAATAAAGTCCTCATTACTCTATTGTGGGGGAGGAGGGGTTGTTTCAATATTAGCTGTGGGGAAATACCATTCAGATCTCCCTTCAGAGAAAAAACAAAAAAAAAAGAAACCTCCTATCTCAAGATGAGAAGTGTAGTTAGTTGGTAGGCAAGGAAGTTAACTTTCGGTCTGTTAATTTTTAATGCCTTCAAAATCCACCCTAGCCATCCTACCAAGATTGTTTCTCCTAAGCAACCCTCACTAAAGACTGAACCCAACAGATACTGTAACTAGCCATTTCTATTCAACACTAGAGTTCATCTAATTAGAAAGCTCTGCTTTGACTCTCACTTTGGGTTCCAAAAGAAATTTCCAAATCTATATTGCATTCTGAAGTTATTTCTGTACAATTCTGTTTCAGTTCATCTTTCTTCTCACAGGAAAGGTTGAATCATGATTTGAAGCTTTCTATGATTAATCCCATTCCTTCTCCTTTTTAATATGCTTTATTGGGAGATTAATGTTTTACAGTACAGTTGTTGACTTATAAGTACCATCTCTCATCTCCCCCAAATAGGTGTCTCAGTGTTTGAAGACACTTTCTCTCACAGCTGAGGTCCTTTTCCATCATCATACACCACTGCCTCAATGCCCCTCCATCTGATTCCTCTCTCCCTTCTTCCTCAGAGTCCCTTGTCTTGGTGCAATAAAATGCAACAAGATAGAGTTTCACCACTTCAGTCCTGTTTTTGACTTCTTATCCTTTGAAACTATCTCCTACTACAAAAAAAAAAAAAAAAAAACCACAGTCCTATTGCCATCTCAGTACTCAGCTAAACAATATGCTTTATAATATGTCCATTATTACTCAAATTCCTAGAAATCCAAGCCTTAGCTCTCCCATTTTATATAAATATATATACACAAGTATCTATGCATGTGCTTATTTTCCCACATATAACCATTTTTCAATTTCACGCATTTTATCCCATACATACTAAATACAAACTGGTCATCCCCCACAGGAGTTCTGATATATTTAGTACTATATGTTCACAATATATTTTATTTAAGAAAGGGTATAAGTGTCATGTATATGGAAGTAAATGCATTTCATTAATATGGTCTCAAGAAAAACTGATGACAGACAATTAAATAGGACTATTAGTTTTTGGTCTTGAAAATCTAGCTATTTTTCTAGGCTAGGATGTTCTTGTATTGTTATATACACGGCTTTACTTCCTCCACATTCACCCTTTCCATCTCATTTTAGATGTGTCCCTAGGAAAATACTGAACATTTCAAGTTCTTATAAGAAGTATGTTTAGGGGGGTCGGGTGGTGGCACAGTGGGTTAAGCGCATGTGGCACAAAGCGCAAGGACCCACGTAAGAATGCCGGTTCGAGCCCCCGGCTCCCCACCTGCAGGGGAGTCGCTTCACAGGCGGTGAAGCAGGTCTGCAGGTGTCTATCTTTCTCTCCCCCTCTGTCTTCTCCTCCTCTCTCCATTTCTCTCTGTCCTATCCAACAACGAACAACATCAACAATGGTAATAATAATAACCACAACGAGGCTATAACAACAAGGGCAACAAAAGGGGGAAAAATTGGCCCCCAGGGGCGGTGGATTTATGGTGCAGTCACCGATCCCAGCAATTACCCTGGAGGAAAAAAAAAAAGAAGTACATTTAGTACTCTGACCTAGTGCAAACTTTCTCTATTTTCTGTTTAAGGCTGTCATTAACTGGATCAGATCTTGAATTTCACTTTGAATGAAGAAGACTTTCCTGAGAGTTCTGCATCATCTTTGATAAAAAGGACTGCTGATTTTCAGCTTCTATTATAACCTATTTTTCTGTCAAAATGTCCTTTATACAGACTGGTTTTTTTTAATCTCTTAAAATTAATGAAACTCGTTAAATGGTTCTTAAGTAAATCATTTTGATAACGGTTGACAGGATTTTTTTTTTGCCCTGCATAGATTATTTAAGACAGTTGCGTTTCTTTTCTTTTTTCCCCCCAAAAATAATAAAATAAAGTCATTCCAAAAGTGTGATATTTTGTGTCTCCCTGATGAATACTTTCCAGGGCTGGTTTTCTAGTCTGTCACCAAAGAATTATTTAGTCATTCAGAACAAAAAGAGAGAGAAAAACTCTTATACACATCAAAGACCAAGAATTTAGGGACAGAGATATTTAAGAAATTCAGTGTGTGTGTGTGTGTGTGTGTGTGTGTGTGTGTGTGTGTGTACTCTTGTTGACTTTCATCTCTTGACTTGTACCTCTTATTACTGACTTTTATTTAGTGATCAATATTTTTTGTTAAACCATAATTTAACTAAATAAAAGATGTTCCTTAAAATGTTCTGCTAGGAAGTCTTTGGTTGTCATCCATGCCTTTATTAATACTGAAAATATACAACATATTATGTGTCTTTCTTTCATATATGCGAATCCATTTGTATAATATTTTTGCTAGAATTTAATAACATGATATGGTATGCCATAATAACCACTTAGGAATAGTGTATGTGTCTGTAGGGTTAAATGGTCAGGGATTTGAGTATTTGATCTGCTTTAAAGCAAGAAGAATTTATTCACATCTTAAATATATTATTCTCAGTTGTCCTTTACTTCCTTTTCAAGTAATCTCCAATTCTTTACAAATGCATGTGTGTTTTGTACAGGATAACCATATTTGATGAAAATATCAACAGAAATATCCAGAGATAAATAGTACTTAAGCACTGAATTCATTTTCAAGGCAGAAAATATTGTTAGAGTAAGAAATGGAGAAAAAAAAAAAAAGCAATAAAAGAACCAAGAGAGGAGGACACAGTAACACAGAGAGGATACAAAAAGGTGGTCTACCCAATCAGGAAGTTAGGGTCTACATACTTTTTTACCATGCTTTTCCTCTGACATAAAAGATACTGATTATGTCTTATTTAAGTGGAACAAGACTGAAAGAAATGAGAAAGAAAAGAAGCAAAACCTTTGAGATACCGTAAGAGAGAGAGAGAGAGAGAGAGGGAGAGAGAGAGGGAGAGAGAGAGAGAGAGAGAGAGAGAGAGAGAGTGTGTATTATGAGGGAAAACTGCTATATGAAATTCATGATAAACAAGGAAACTCAAAATATAAGAGGTAGACAAGATTTTGATCTTTCTTAGGTTTTACAGAGAAAAAAGTGGTATACATACATATTACTCTGCACATTTCACGCCATGACATGTACGGGTATCACATGGTAGTTGGAAGATCATCACAGAAGAGATACAAATTTTCATTCCTGCCATTTTAATATTTTCCATATCAGTGTTCCGACCGTTAAACTGAAAAATTACTTAAAATTGACTTTGTGTATAGTCCTGCATATCAATTGATGTGGAAGGAGATTCAAGAGCAGAATAAGCAAGGTAGTAATTATTTGAAACTTTCAAGTTCATTGTTTAGTGGAGACTACAGATACAATTATTTGCCACTATCAAGTTCATTGTTTAGTGGAGACTACAGATACAATTATTCTGGTATTTGCTTCACAGTATCAGAATGTAAGGAGTCACCTTGATTGACTGAAGAAGAGATTTTTAGCACTGTGAGTTGGCTAAGTAGGTCACTGGGCTCCAAAAACTGAAGATATCTTTTAATGGGTAATGTCTTTTTTAAAATCTTGTAATTTATTTATTGGAAATTTAATAATTATTTACAAAATTATAAGATCCACACTGTATCTACCACTAGAGTTCTGTTTCTTCCCGTGTCCCCAGAGATAACCACCAAGGTTTTCATATAAAGTATTAGAGAAAGTTTGGCTACTTATTTTGTTTATAAGCTCCTATGTTTAAAATCATTCCCCCCATACACATATGGATGCGACCACCTAATAGCTGTCTTTCAGAGAAATGAAGCTCATTTGGTAACAGATATAAGCTATACCAATAGGAGTCCTTGGACATAAAAAACAAAAGGACAAAACTTCTTGACTTTACCTCTTCCTCTCTCCTGACCTTTTTAAATAGTCAAGGGTGGGAGATAGCACACTTGTCACACAAAAAGTTTTCATCTATGACACTCCAATGTCTTAAGTTTAAACTCAGGAACAACCATGTTATAGAGCTAAATACTCTGGTGAAAATAAATAGAGAGAGAGAGAGAGAAATAGAGAGAGGAAGAAAGAAGGGAAGAGGAGTGTGTCTGTTTGTGTGCATGCACTAGAGGATGAATTCAAGGCTCTTTATATACAGGATACTACTAACTGTTTCATGGACTCATGTTTCCCTTTATATTTTTAATTCAGTAAGAGGAAGAGAAAGAAGAAAAGTACTGTAGAGATGTCACAGCACTGCTCCACCATCCACAAGGCAGCTTCCTTGGTGCCTTCCAAGGTATTCCTTGATAGTACAAGAGTTCAAACCCAAGTCTTCAAACATGATAAATCAAAAGTTCCTCTGGGTAAACTGTCTCCCATCTCAGTTCATTCTAATCATCCCAGAGATAATGTCAAAGTCAAATGAGAATTAACAAATCTTTGATTTGTATTTTTTAAATTATATTTGTAATGTAAGTATAACCTGAGATTATTAGTATTATAATTTGAATAAAAGGAAGTAGCCAAATTTAATTGACTCAATACAGAGAACTCACTAGTCAACTGTAGACTCTTGAGCAGTGAGATCTATATGTTTTCTCAATGTCAATCTTAGTTTATGAATTCTGTGTCTCATAGGGAAAATATTGACGCTTCACTTACTCATAGAACTTTCAAATTAAAGATATATCCCAAAAAGGTACTCAAAGAATAGATTGCTACTTCCCAAATGAAATAGTTCTATTTATTAAAACAAAAAATAAAAGTGTTACCCTCTTATCTGGTCTTGGAGTTCACCTTTTGAACTGTCATATTTATTTATTTTTCTTTTTTTTTGCCCTTGTTTTCACTGTCATATTTTTGTGGCCCTTGTTTTCACTGTCATATTTCTTTTCTTTGCCCCAGGTAATGGATTATCAGCAATCTATTAAAATCCAAAACTTTTAAATAATATAGTCATGAGACTTTTAATCAAGTTGAAAAAAACTACATGTTGAAAGGATAGATAAGATGTGGAATATGTAAGGTAAACACTTTATAAAATGCTATATATAAAGGAGGCTTAGCAATGCTTTCTCCAGTCTTTTTTTATTTATTTTAAAAAGGATACATTAACATAACTATAGGATAAGAGATTTCCCAGTCTTATTAGGAATCTCCATATAGGAGTAACTGAAGAACTTCATTTGACCAAGAGTACTGAAAGATAGGATTGAGGAAAACATACACTTGAATTTATTTTTATTGATATATTTTCCAAATCCTTTAGCTATGAATTTTTAAAAAGTCATTGCTATTTAACCTACTTTTTAAAAAAATTCTTCCAATCTACTATTTACTTTTTCTGCCAAGAAGCTTTCTGCAAAGGTCTTTGGAATGAATCTTAATTTTTTAGATCAGAAGTTGGCATTCTGCGGCCCTCATCCAAGTCCCTCCCCAGCCTGTTTAGTTTCTTAAAACAGAGTTAAGAATATTTTATATTTTTAACTGTTTACATTTTAAAGGTTATATGAATGTATGCATAGTATTCTCCAATTTACTATCTGATCCTTTACAGAAAAATTTGCTAATCTTTGCTTTAGACCAGGACTGGGGAGCCTTTTCTAGGATAAGGGTTATTTTGGATATTTATAACATCATTCATAAGCCACACAAAACTATCAACTTAAATAATAGCACTATGAAATGCCACTATGAAAAACTTCCAGTTCATTTGGTAGATCAGACTAAATGATTCCTGTCCACAGGTCATATGTTCTATACTCCTGATCTTTACATCAATACCCTTCACATTTACATGTTCAGATATAATATAGACTTACATCAACCTAAAGTCATGGCAATGAAAAATTACCTTGCAACTTGTGTATCTTTATTGTCCCTGAATTATTCTTCCTTCTCTTACTTCTGAAGCAAATATTTTATTTAGGGTACTAAGCATAAAGTACCAGAAAGGATATATAATTAAAAGAACAAATTATTTTTCAGCAAGTGAATTAAGTTCCTGATACAGAGAACATTAGAGTTCTATGCTGTAGAAATTTTCTGCTCTTCAGTTTCAATGTCTGCTATTATGAAAGCCTTCTTCACATATATACCCCATTTCTATCTCCAGATTGTATGAGAGCATTATCTCTGAAAGAATGTATAATTTCTGAAAGTTTCCTCTTTAATATAATACAGAGTAAACAGAAATGATTATTTATTTGCTTAAAATCAAATTAAAGTCAATATCTGAATGAGATATATAGTTGGAACTCAGATTCTCTGATATTTAAATCATCCCTCAGAAGGGCATTAAGCTATATATCCCATTCCTGCTCATTATTCCATTATTTCATCTATGTATACACACTAGAGAAAAAGTTTGCATGCTAGCCACTAACATATTCATGGAAGGTGACTGATATATTTTAATATGTATTGATGCATTTGCTTTATTTGCAATGTTTACAGTATTTTTAAATTTATCTATAGTGAAGAAAATCAATTGTCAAAAAACAATTTGGTGTGTTGCACCAAAGTAATGATCTCTGGGGTGGGGATGAATGCTCAGGTCTTAGAACATGATGACAGAGGAGGATCTAGGTGTGTGTGTGTGTGAGGGGGTAAAGCATAATGGGGAAAACCGAGAAATGTTACTTATGTATTGGTATCTTCTAATTCTGCTTTTAAAAACCCCTTCTGTTTCATTTGGTTTAAATCTCCCCTGCTTAACACTGCATTCTATTTACATAACCACTGTATTCTATTTACATAACCACTGGCGTCTATTTACATCACTTTTACATTTACATAAAGCACCACCTTCCCTCCAGGGCATTGGTGGTTTAGTAGTAGAATTCTCACCTGCTCCACCCCCTCTCCTTGTCACACCCTGATCCTCTCCTTGTCACACCCTGATTTTCACCAGTCACTTTTCTCTCCACCCTCTCTGAGTCACATCCTGTTCACACCCTAATTGGGAAGTATATATAAAGACAACATTGTTCGTTTTAGTTAGTTGTTAGTTTAGCTTAGCTTGGTATAGATTGCGCTGCGTCTTGTATGAATAAAGAGATACAGCGTACAACCCAGGCATGAGTCTCTGGTCGTCTGTCTCCTGTCAGTGAAGCTCAGCCCGACACTTATGTACCAACTACTGTATTTTTTTCTAATTTTTATTATTAGTAATTTAACAGTGGTCTAAAAATTATAAGATTTTAGGGGCATAAGTTCATACCCACACTCATGTGTGCAAACCATCACAATGCCACCAAAGTCCTGAGCCCACCTCCTTCTGAAAACTACCACAGTTATCACAAAGTCTATGAGAGAGAGAGAGAGAGTCTGGTTACTATTTTCTTTTGTATGTTTGTTTGCTTTAGTTGTTTATATTCCACATATGATAAAAACCACTGGTGATTGTCTATCATCTGTTAGTTTACAAATCATAATGACCTCCAGCTCCATCTATTTTATGTTGAATAATATATCAACTCTTTTAATTACAGAGAAGTATTCTATAACTTCTTTTTTTTCCATTTTTTAATTTCATTATTGGGGAATTAATGTTTTACATTCAATACGTCAATTCCAGTTCAGGTTCTACTTGTGTTTTCTTTGTTGATCTTGTTTTTCAACTTCTGCCTGAGAGTGAGATCATCCCATATTCGTCCTTCTGTTTCTTACTTATTTCACTTAACATAAATTTTTCAAGGTCCAAGACTGGCTGAAAATGGTGAAGTCACCATTTTTTATACCTGAGTAGTATTCCATTGTACTTGCTCAGGCACTCATCTGTTATCGGACACCTGGGTTGCTTCCAGGTTTTGGCTATTATAAATTGTGCTGCTAAGAACGTATGTGTACAAAGACCTTTTGGGATGGGTGTGTTGGTTTCCTTAGGATATATCCCCAGGAAAGGAAATGCAGGATCATAGGGTAGGTCTATTTCTAGCCTTCTGAGAGTTCTCCAGACTATTCTCCACAGAGGTTGGACCAAATTACATTCCCACGAGCAGTGTAGGAGGGTTCCTTTGACTCCACACCTCCCCAGCATTTGCAGCTGTTACCTTTTCTGATGTATGACATTCTCACAGGAGTGAAGTGATATCTCATTTTTGTCTTTATTTTCATTTCTCTGACAATCAGAGACTCGGAGCATGTTTTCATCTGTTTCTCAGCCATTTGAATCTCTTTTGTGGTGAATATTCTGTCCATGTCCTCCCCCCATTTTTGGATGGGGTTATTTGTTGTCTTGTTGTTGATATTTGAAAGTTCTTTATATACTTTGGTTATTAAACTATTGTCTGATGTATGGCATGTAAAGATATTCTCCAATTCTGTGAGGAGTCTCTTGGTTTGGGTAGTAGTTTCTTTAGCTATGCAGAAGCTTTCTAATTTTATGTAGTCTATGCTTGCCTTAGTCTTCTTTGTAATTGGATTTGTTTCATTGAAGACATCTTTAAAATTTATGAGGAAAAGGGTTCTTCCAATATTTTCCTCTATTATCTGAAAGTTTGTGGTCTAACATCCAAGTCCTTGACCCACTTGGAATTTACTTTTGTATTTGGTGAAATATAGTGGTTCACTTTCATTCTTCTGCATATTTCAACCCATTTTTTCCAACACCATTTGTTGAAGAGACTCTGCTTTCCCCATTTAATAGTTTGGGCACCTTTGTCAAAGATTAAATGCTGAAGAAACTCTGCTTCCCCCATTTAATAGTCTGGGAACCTTTGTCAAAGATTAGATGTCTATAGGTGTGCGGGCTTACTTCTGGGCTCTCAATTCTATTCCACTGGTCAGTATGTCTATTCATGTTCCAATACCAAGCAGTTTTGATGACAATGGCCCTATAATACAATTTGAGATCTGTGAGTGTGATGCCTCCAGTTCCGTTCTTTCTTCTCCAGATTGTTTTGGCAATTCTAGGTCTTTTCTGGTTCCAGATAAACATCTGTGGCATTTGTTCTATTCTCCTAAAAAATGTGGTTGGGAACTTGATGGAGATAGCATAAAATTGGTATATGGCTCTGGGTAGTATATTCATTTTGATGATATTAAATCTTCCAAACCATGAACATGGAATATCTTTCCACTTCTTTGTGTCTTTTTCAATTTCCTTGTGTAGTGACTCATAATTTTCAGTCTTTCACTTCTTTGGTTAGGTTTACTCCTAGATATTTTAATGTTTTTGTTGCTATAGAAAAAAGAATTGATTTCTGTATTTCATCTTCTTCTAACTTAGTTTTTGCATAGAGGAATGTCACTGTCTTTTGAATGTTAATTTTGTAGCCTTACACCTTACTGTATTGCCTGATGATTTCCAAAAGATTCTTGCTGGATTCCTTAGGTTTGTCTATGTATACTATCATGTCATTTGCAAATAGGGAGAGTTTGACTTCTTCTCTTCCAATCTGTATCCCTTTAATTCCCTGCTCCTGCCTGATTGCTATGGCAAGAACTTCCAACACTATGTTGAATAGTAATTGTGATAGTGGGCATCCCTGTTTAGTACCTGATCTGGGGGAAAAGCTTCCAGTTTTTCACCACTGAGCATGATGTTGGCTATAGGTTTGCTATATATAGACTCCACTATCTTCAGAAATTTTTCATCTATTTCCATTTTTTGTAGTGTTTTCATCATATATGGATGTTGTATTTTGTCAAAGGCATTCTCTGCATCTATTGATGTGACCATGTGGTTTTTGGTCTTGCTTTTGTTGATGTGGTGAATCATGTTGATTGATTTTCGTATATTAAACCAACCTTGCATGCCTGGGATAAACCCCACTTGGTCATGATGAACAATCTTTTTAATATACTGCTGTATCCAGTTGGCTAGAATTTTGTTCAATATTTTCACATCTATGTTCAACAGATATATTGGTTTCCTTTTTTGGTTGTGTCTCTGCTTGCTTTTGGTGTTAGAGTGATGTTGGCTTCATAGAAGCCTGAAGGGAGTATTCCAGTGTCTTCAATCTTCTAGAAGACTTTTAAAAGTAGAGGTATTAGTTCTTTTAAGGTTTTGTAGAGTTCATTTGTAAAACCATCTGGTCCAGGATTTTTATTTTGGGGAAGATTTTTGATAACTGTTTCACTTTCATTAGCTGTGATGGGCCTTTTCTTGTTATCTACTTCCTCTTTACTTAGTTTTGGAAGTTGGTAGGTATCTAGGAAACTGTCCATTTCTTCCAGGTTCTCTAGCTTGGTGGCATATAGTTGTTCATAGAAGCCTCAAATGATATGTTGAATTTCTGTGGTGTCTGCTGTGATATCCTCTTTCATTTACTATCTGATTTATTTGGGTCTTCTCCCTTTTTTCTTTTGTGAGTCTGGCTAAAGGTTTGTCGATTTTGCTCACTCCTTCGAAGAAGCAACATTTTCTTTCATTGATCTTTTGTATGGTTTTCTTATTCTCAATGTTATTGATTTCTGCTCTAACTTTAGTGATTTCTGTCCTGTTTGCTTTAGGGTTCCTTTGTTCTTCTTCTTATAGGTCTTTAAGTTGTGCAATCAGGCTATTTATTTGTGCTATTTCTTGTTTCCTATTGTGTGCTTGTATGGCTATGAACTTCCCTCTCAGTACTGCCTTAGCTGTGTCCCAAATATTTTGTTAGCTTGTGTCTTCATTTTCATTCAACTCTAGAAATATTTTGACTTCTTCCTTCATTTCCTCTGTGACCCAGAAGTTGTTATGGAATATTCTGTTCAGCTTCCACATTTTGGAACTATTACTAAAATTTTGTTGATTGTTAAGTGTTAGTTTAATTCTACTTTGGTCTGAGAAGATGCTTGGAATGATTTCAATGCTCCTGAATTTGCTGATGCTGTTTTTGTGGCCTAACATATAGTCTGTCCTTGAGAATGACACCTATGGACTTGAGGAGAATGTGTATTCCAGTTTCTTGGGATGAATAACTCTGAAAATGTCCAATAGTTCTAGTTTATCTATCTCCTCATTTAGCTCCCTTAAGACTATATTCATTTTCTGCCTGGATGATCTGTTGAGAGAGTGGGATGTTGATGTCCCCAAATATTACTGTGTTGCTGTTAATAGATTGCTGTAGCTCTTTCAGTAGATGTATTTTTATGGCTTCTCATTGGGTGCATAGATATTAATAATTGTTAAGTCCTCTTGATTAACTGATCCTCTGAGCATTAAGTAGTGTCCATTCCTATCTTTTTTAATCTTATCTATTTTAAAGTCTATCATGTCAGATATGAGAATAGCTGTCCCTGCCCTTTTTTTGTGAGCCATTGGCCTATATGGTAATTTTCTATCCTTTCACTTTAAGTCTGTGTTTGTCCTGTTGAGTTAGGTGGGTTTCCTATAGACAGCATATGTTTGGGTTGTGTTTTCTGACCCATCTTCCTACTCTGTGCCTTTTAATAGGCGAACTCAGTCCATTGACATTTATTGATACCAAAGAATGAAGATATTTTACGCCATTCTTGTAGAGTTTTAGAGTGTTCTGATATATGGCCTATTTATGGTGGTCTTACTGTTTATAGGAGAACTTTCAGAACTTCTTTCAGGGCAACTTCTTTCAACTGTTGCTTGTCTGAAAAGATATTTATGCCTCCATCTAGTCTGAATGACAGTCAAGCAGGATACAGTATTCTTGGTTGAAAGCCTTTCTCATTGAGTACTCGGTAGATATCTTGCCATTCTCGTCAGGCCTGTAGTGTTTGTGTGGAGACGTCTGCTGCTAATCTTATGGTTTTTCCTCTGTAGGTGACTATTTGCTTTTCTCTTGCAACCTTCAGGATCCTTTCTTTATCCTTATTCCTTTCCATTTTAAATATAATGTGTCTTGGTGTCTTTAAGTCTGGGTTAATTCTGTTAGGGACCCTCTGAGCTTCTTGAATCTTTATGTCTTTGATGTTGTCTAGACTAGAGAAGTTCTCAGCTATTATGTCCTGAAGAATGCCTTCTTTCTCTCCCTTTCTTTCTTCCTCTGGTAAACCAATAATGCGTATATTATTTCTTTTGAAGTCATCCCATAGGTCTCTGTTGTTGTTATCAGTATCTCTTAATCTCTTTTTAAGATCTCTTACTTCTTTTTTATTTGTCTCTAATTCGTCCTCAATCTTGCTAATTCTGTCTTCAGCCTCATTGATTCTATTTTCTCTCTCCTCTACTGTTTACTGGAGTTCATCTACTTTGTTACCCTGTTCCAATATTATTTTAGCTTGTTCAGCTAGTTGTGTTTTTAGCTCAGATATTTCAGCTTTCAGCTCTCTAATAACCTTGAGATAATTAGTGTTTTCTTCCAGAGTCTCATTTGTTGTTCCTGTATTTTTTTTATTACAATTCTTTCAACCTCTTAACTCACTCCTGTGATTATTTCCTTAGCTAGTGTTTGTATGTTGACCTCATTATTTTGTGCTTCACCCTTTGGGGGGCTTTTAGCTGGACTCTTGTTCTGGTTCATTTCTCCAATATTTCTTCTTGTTGGTTTAACCATTTTATATATTATGTTATGAGGTCCCTCTCTCAGCACTTTTCAAATTACTGATCACTACTGCCTGGATTGACTTGTGTCTAAGTAAGGTAATTAAAGGGTTCACAGTTTTGGAAGTTAAGAGTTGTTTCAATAGTATTTTAATCCCTGGTTTGGAGCTCAGTGGCTTAAAAGCCTCTTTTGTGCTTTTTATTCCCTGTAGGCTATGGGAGCTTGAGGGATTTTAAACTATAAGTAGGCTTCTTAGTTTAATCACTGATTCCTGACCAAGAGATAAAGCAGGGTGGGACAGAGATAATCCAGTGGTTATGCAAAGAGACTTTCACAGCCCCACCACTATGCCACCGAGATATAGGTATTCTCCTGAGTTTCCTTGTTAGTTCTCTGTCCCCTGATGTCAACTCAGGGCCTCCCTGCTGCTGCTACAGATTCTGAGGGTAGTAGCAACGGAGACTCAGAGTTGCATTTGGTGAGTCTCCGAGGAGTCCTCTCCTCCCTTAAGCTGTCTCCTTGTAGATGGAACAGACTGGAGGTTGTGTCTCAACTGATAAACTGCTGGACTGTTACCAGCCAGTTAATCTCTCCCTAGGCTCCTCTCTGTCCACCAGCCACAGGTGTTTGTACTCACAGGTGATTTGGTGGGTTCCTGAAGTAGTTCTAGTCCTGTCTTTTTGTGGTCCCAAGTGGTCTCCTTTGGTATTCCTAGTTGATCAGAGAGAGGAGAGGAGAGGAGCAGAGAGAAACAGATCTGCTGCTGCTAGTAGCCCCACCTCCGGAAGTCTCCTCCTGTAACTTCTTTATTAAGTCATCTGTCAAGTCCCAACTATTGTATTTTACTATTGACTGTAAACCATTAATCTCCCCAGTAAAGAAGGAAAAAACACTTTTCAAATATATTTATGTGCATTATCTAAGAGCTACCAAGGAAGTAGAAATACTGGACTAGGCAAATAAATGTGAAATAAAAGATATGCAGTCCTTCAATTGATATATATAGATATATCAATATATCTCTCTTTCTCTCTTTCTCTCCCTCTCTCCTTCAGGAGAGAGGGAGAGAGAGAGAGAGAGAGAGAGACTGTGACATAGTCTACTAAATTCTAAAGTCTATTTCTTCCCTAATCTATCTGTACATTGTGTCTCTATTTTCATATAGGCACACATTTCCCTTAACTAAACATAGATGTTACTTGTTAATATCAACCCAGGATAAGGTTGTGTTTCATTTTAGTTAAAACTATCAGGGTCCCTTCATTGATAAAAAGGGTTAAGAGGAAAACAAACAAACAAACAAACAAAAAAAAAAAACATGACCCTAGGAACTGTGAAAAAACTCAATTGAGTTGAGAATGTATCTTACCATTTTTAAGAACATGGGTTTGAAACCCAGAACCACATAAGAATATCATGGATAGTAACCACCAGGGATTAAGGGAATTCCAAGGATGGTGGAATAGTCTGTCCTCTTTCTCTTTCTTTTTCTCTTCTTCTCTTCTCTCTCCCTCTGTGCCTCTCTCTCTTCTATTTTCCTCCTACCCAGGTTATTTTTGGGACTCAGTGACAGATCCACCATTCCTAACTGCCATATGTTGTTGTTAAATTGGTAAGAGGCATAGAAAGAAAGGGGGGAGAATCAAACAAAGATTAGAAGAGACACTAACCACCTACAGTACTGTTTATAAATCTTCCCATTTATATGTGAGAATTGAGGCTTGAACCCAGATCCTTATGCATGCCAATCTGTTCACTCTACTAGGCAATCCCACCACCACTACCACTGGTCCATTCAATAAAAAATGAATTAAAATGTTTTTTAAAGAGTGAAAATCAAACAAATTTAAAGCAGTAGATTGGAAATATGAACTTTTGTTCAATAATTTAATGCTAGAAAAAGTCCATTTACAGCGCTGTGCTGTACTTTCTTATCTATGAATTAAATATGACATATAAACCTGATGTGCTTTCATGAGGCTGAAATATACAAGTATTGATTTACTATATAGTCATTGTGGGGATCAAGTGAAATATCTTCAATATGTAAAATGCACATTATACAGAAGACATTTCAAAATAGGATGAAGAGTGATCAAGTACAATAGCAACATCACTAATGCAATGGTAAACAGACCTACATGTCCTGGTTCCAAAATCCTCCAGAGAAAGCAACAGATGAGAGACAGAGAGCATACCTCTTAAAGTTGCACCCTAATCAACTGGCAAGTCTTTAAAATACCTTAGAGTTTCGTCTGTGAAGTCAGGAGATGTTACATATCTCTCTGGTATTATAAGAATAAATAAAATAATATATGAAATTCAATTAAAATGTATTACTGATTTATCTTCTGACACCAGAAAGCAAATAAGTACCAAGGTGAGTTCTTATTACAAGCCATATCTTATTCATCATAATATTGATCTGGAGACACTCAGTAGTTACAAAGTGAAACATAAAGAGTCCATGAATGAATGAGAACTGAGCTCCTTTGCTGATATTTCCTTCAATTTTAGCATTATACTCTAATTAGTCATGGTCTTTTTTCTGTTATAAGCATTGTTCACATTAGGTCAGCATTCCAGTCCCCAAACCTGTTGAAATAGTAGTTAAAAGCACAATATCTAGATTCTGACAGCTCAGGGCCCATTTTCAGATCTATTATTCAATAGTTACATTATTGATTTGTTCACTTTGTCTCCGTAAACCCTAGTTTATCAAGGTTTACACTAGTTTCTTTGGAGGCACATTGTGAAAATGAAACACAACAATATCATTAAAACCCTTACTGTAGAGCCTGGCATATACTTGGTAATTTTTATTACCACCCTAATTATTGCTTATGTCACACTCACTACCCTAGAGGCTTTATGCATAGGCCCACATCTGTGCAGAGGAAGATACATTTCTTCATAGCAAAAGGAATCTTTTAATATCAATGGACTGATATTAACAAACCTGATTTAGCTGAGAATTTCTGTCTTGGTGATGAAAGGTTATTGATCCACCTGAAGCTGAGCAGACCAGGTGATGTGAAAAGCTTCCCATGTTTTCAGGGGCAGGCTGGAAACCAAACAGAAAAGTTAAAAGAGTTCTATCTGCCATTTAACTGCAATAGAAACTTTCACTACTTTTTAAATACGTCACACATATTTAAAAGGAGTGTGGTTTGGTGTGTGCATTTGTGTGGTGGAGGCAGAATTGAGTACCGTTAGGAAAGGGGCATGGAGCAGGTGCTTTTTCTTTCTTTTTTATTCTTTTATTGTATATAGAAAAAATAAACAGAGAAGGGGAAAGTAGAGAAGGAAAGAAAAAAGAGAAAATAGAAAAGGAGAGAGAGAAAGAGACACCTGCAGCACTATTTCACTTATCATAAAAGTTGCTTCTCTTGCAGGTGGGGACCAGGAGCTTTCACCAGTTTCCTTGCACTGTGCATTTAACAAGATATGGCACCACTCAGCCCCTTTCTGGGTATTTTACTCAATAAAATCCTCAGACTACTTTTTCAAAAGTAACACAATCCTTTCATATGCAAAACAGAGGTGATTTCAAGCATCAGAGAAGTTAAACAACTCCTGTTGAGGTTACCACAAGAATTTAAGGACGGATTTAAGATTTGTAGTCATATCTAGATGTTGGAAAATCTAATCTTATCTACATAGTAAAGCTTTTTTTAAAAAGAGTGTTCTGGGACTCGGGCTGTAGTGCAGTGGGTTAAGCGCAGGTGGTGCAAAGTGCAAGGACCAGCATAAGGGTCCTGGTTTAAGCCCCCAACTCCCCACCTGCAGGGGAAGCAGGTGAAGCAGGTCTGCAGGTGTCTATCTTTCTCTCCCCGTCTCTGTCACGCCTCCTCTCTCCATCTCTTTGTCCCATCCAACAACAATTACAAAAAAGGACAACAAAAGAGAATAAATAAATACATATTAAAAAAAGAGAGTGTTCCATGTACATTTGAGAAAATTTAGGAAATGCAGATAAAACTAACATCTGAATAATTTTTACTTGACCTCTTAGAGATATATAGCCTTTTTAGTACATATTCTTGAGGTTATTTCAGTACACAACCTTCCCTAACTTAACCATTGAGACTCTCATTCCTCACATATGTAAATTTTAAGCAAAAGTAGTAGTATTTCTTTAGTCTTTTATTGCAATACTGTGATTTTTTATACTGCACGTGATTTTACTTTCAATTTTGAGTTCCCTTAATGGGGAAAAAAACAATCACACAGAGATATGAGCAGATTTCCATGTACAGCTCAATTTCTCCTGCACAGGGATGACATTACGCTAGGAAAACATCTTTATGTAGGTTCCATGACATCCCATCCAATCCTCATTGCTTGCACAGATTGTTAGCATAGTGCCCACCAAACATCCAGTAACATCAACTGCCACTGGCTACATTTAGGATGATTTAAGCCAATAATAAGGAGAAGGAAAGTTGTCTTTGGAGGCTTATAGTATCTCTGGGCATTAAAGTACATTTGCTGAATATAAAACTGTTGGACAGCTCAGGAACATTAAGAAGCTACTAGTGCCCATGCCTGCAGAAAATAGATAGGTGCTGAAGTTGAAACCTCAGTTAATAAGTCACTTCCACTTTAGATGTTCAGTTTTTCTAGATCAGTGTTTTTTTTTTCTACTTCCTCCTTAGTGAACTGACAGGAAGATTATAATGTTACATAATTGCATTAGGATAACAAGGCAGTTCAGGCAGAGGCTGATATCCTGGCAGTGTTTTTAGAATAATTCGGAGGCGCTGCCATTACTATCTTGTTGAAAACTGTCTTCATTTGTCAGAAAGGACACAGAGAGATGTGAGTCTATCTGTTTGTTCTTCAGAGTATAGAGTACTTGAAAAACAGGTAAAGTAACACACAGATAAAGTGATTTGGAAAATAAGGATATCGCAAATACTTTTATAATTACTTACTTTTTTATTGTTGTTGTAGTTATTGTTATTGATGTCATCGTTGTTAGATAGGGCAGAGAGAAATGGAGAGAGGAGGGGAAGACAGAGAGAGGGAGAGAAAGACAGACACCTGCAGACCTGCTTCACTGGCTGTGAAGCAATTCCCCTACAGGTGGGGAACCGGGAGCTTGAACCCGGATCCTTAAGCCGGCCCTTGCGCATTGCTCCATGTACGCTTAAGCTGCTGCACTACTGCCTGACTCCCACTTTTTTTTTTTTTTAACTAGAACACTGCTCAACTTTGGCTTATGGTATGCCAAGGATTGAACCTGAGACTTTGAAGCCTCAGGTTTGAGAAGCTCTTTGCCTAACATTATACTAACTACTGCCACCTACAAATATTTTATTTATTTTTAATGACAGAGACAAAGAGATAAAGATACAAAGAGAGCTACTAGGACACTGCTCAACTCTGGCTTATGGTGAAGCTGGGGTTGAACCTGATTCTTTAGAGCCTAAGGCATGAAGTCTTTTGCATAACCACTATGCTGTCTCCTCAGCCTTATTTTTTGAAATTTTTTATTATCTTTATTTATTTGTAGGACAGAGATAACCAGAAATAGAGAGGGAAGAGGGTGATAAAGAGGGAGAGTGACAGAAAGACGCCTGTAGTGCTGCTTCACCACTCCAAAAGCTTTTAACCTGTGTGTGGAGTCCAGAGACTTGAACTTGGATATTTGTATATTGTGACATGTCATTCAGCCAGGCGCAACAGCACCCTGGCCTCACCTGATATATTTTGTAAAGTACAAGGTGTGAATTATTTTTCATTAAAATATCTCATGAATTATTTCTCATTGATTTCTTCTGTTTCTAACTGCCCCAGAGTTCCTTCAGTTCTCATTTTCTTTATAACTTTATCATCATGCATACACACACAAACATATCAAATACATATGCAAACACATACATGAGGGGGATACAAAAAATTCAGTCACACAAAACACAAGGACAGATGAATTTTCTTTGATCACTCAGCGCAAATCATATATATATGTACACAAGATCCTTAGAATTCATCTTTCTAAACCATTTATAGTGTCCATTTCTCTCAGCCTCAATTTCACCATCTGTAAAATTAGAATGAAAATGTCATCCTGTCAGGATTGTTGTACGATTTTGAAATACTTAAAACATTGTGAACCAAAAGATATGGAAATTTAAATTATACTTTTAAGCAAGAATGGAAATCATTTTGTGATAAAAATGCATTTGATCCACTGCACAGATGCATTGGAATAGATGAATGTTAGAGAACTTCAGAATGAGGTCTTGACTATCTGTCAGGAATATATATATCTTACCACTTGAACTTAATATGTGTGATTCTCTGCAATGGTGAAGACTATTTTCAGAAAACAGTATGCAATGTCTTAAAATCCAATAGCACTTCATTGTAAAATTCAATAGATATTCCATAAAAGTACTTGTAGATAATATGATTGTATACATAGAAAAATACTAAGGAATTCAGTGGAAAACTCCTGGTAATTATTAAACAATATAGTAAAGTGGCAGGCTAAAAAAGCAACATAAAAAATTAGAGACATTCTTCTATTCAAACACTAACTAGAAGAGTACTGCATCTAGAAATCAATTCCTTTTACTATAACACACACACACACACACACACACACAAAAAAAAAAAAAAAACTGTAGGAATAAAGATAAAGGAATTGAAAGACCTGTACACTGAAAACTGTGAATTACTCTTCAAGGAAATAGAGATTGGAAAAAAAAAAAAGGAAATATAGTCCATGTTCTTTAATAGGAAGGATTGACATCATCAAAATAGTCATCTTATCAATAGCCATATACAGATTTAATGTCATCCCCATCAAGGTACCACCAAATTACTTTAAAGGATAGAACAATGGCTAGAAAATTTGTCTAGAACCGAACAGTCCCTAGGATTACAAAAACAATCTTGAGAATAAAGAAGACTGGAGACATCATACTTTCTGACCACAAATTATACTAAAGAGTCAGTATAACCAAACTGCATGGTACTAGAACCAAAACAGACACAAAGAACAGTGGGATAGAATGAAAAATGTATATTTTTTACAAGGGGGCCCAAAACATTAGATGGAAAAAGCAGTCTCTTCAACAAGTAATACGGGGAAAACTGGATTGAACCATTCAAATGAATGAAATTGGACAATTACATATCAACACACACACACACACACACACACACACACACACACTAGACCAGAAACCATAAAATATACAGAAGAAAACATTGGAAGAACAATTCATTATCTATGCTTCAAAATTTCTTCAAATAAATAATTGATACCTAGCTATCTACAAAATGGAGGACCCCCCAACACTTCATCTGCACTATTCCAGCATTTAGGTCCATGATTGTTCAACAATCTGTTTGGCTTTGTATATTAACTCTCTTTTCAGGCACCAGGTTCCAGATGCTAGCATGATGCCAACCAGACTTCCCTGGACAGACAACCTCACCAATGTGTCCTGGAGCTCCACTTCCCCAGAGCCCCACCCTACTAGAGAAAGACAGAGGCAGGCTGGGAGTATAGATCAACCAGTCAACACCCATGTTCAGCGGGGAAGCAATTACAGAAGCCAGACCTTCAACCTTCTGCATCCCACAGTGACCTTGGGTTCATACTCCCAGAGGGATAAAGAACAGGAAAGCTTTCAGGGGAGGGGATGGGATACGGAGATCTGGTGGTGGTAATTGTGTGAACTTGTACTCTCTTATCCTATGGTTTTGTTAATGTCTCCATTTTTAAATTAAAAAAACTAATACAAAAATACATAAAGAGCTCAGTAAACCCAGCAGCAACAACAAAAATAACCTCATTAGAAAAATGGGGGAAGAACATGAACAGAAACTTCACCAAAGAAGAGATCCAGAAGGCCAACAGACATATGAGAAATTACACAAAGCCCATCATTACCAGAGAAATACAAATGAAGACAACAAATCTTGAGATGTTATTTTATATCAGAAAGGATAGAAGCAACAAGTGAAAGTACAGAAGCAACAAGTGCTGGAGAGAATATATGGAAAAAAGGACACTTGTGTACTGTTGATGGGAATGTAAATTAGTCCAACCCTGTGGAAAACAGTGTGGAGAGTTCTCAGAACACTATAAATGGAACTACCCTATGACACAGCAGTGACTCTCCTAGGGGGTTGGTTACCAGGGAAAAACACTTATCATAATAGTAGGTCTATGTATCCCTATGTTCATTACTGCAGTTTGTAATAGCCAAAAACTTGGAAGCAACCCAAATGAACAAGGACAGAGATGTGGCTAAAAATCATGGTATAAATAAACTATGGAATGCTACTCAGCTGTTAAAGTCTTTACACCATCTTGGATGGAACTTGGAAATATATTATTAATTGACATAAGCAAAAAAAGAGGACTACTACTAAGTGATCTCACTTATAGTCAGGGCTTAACAAATAATGACAGGGAAGGAGAAGACAAAGTGAAATTTAGACTGGGAATGGTGTACCACATTCAAGAAAAAAACTCTAGTGAAGGAGGGGGTGGAAGGAATGGAATAGAATTCTGGGGTCCTGGTACATAAAGAAATTGTACCCATTTCTAAATTTCTATACTATAAACTATTAAGCCTCTAATAAAAAACATAATAAATAAAAAATAAATCATAACAGATCCCTCACTTCTATTTTCCCTTCACGCTCTTTAGGGTCTGTGTCAATATACAAGATCATTTTATAGGGAAGTATTATTATTAATTATTATTATATTATTATAATTATTATTTTACCTCCAGGGTTATTGCTGGGGCTTGGTGCCTGCACTATGAATCCACAGCTCCAGGAGGCCATTTTCCCCAATTTTTTTTTGTTGCCTCTGTTGTTGTTATTGCTGTGGTTGTTGCTGGGTAGGGTAGAGAGAAATCAAGAGAGAAGGGGAAGACAGAGAGAGGTAGAGAAAGACACCTGCAGACTTGCTTCACCAACTGTGAAGTGACCCTCCTGCAGGTGGGGAACCCGGGTTCAACCGGGATCCTTATGCTAGTCCTTGCACTTCACGCCATGTGTGCTAACCCACCGTGCTACCTCCCAGCTCCCAGGAAGCATTATTAACCACTACCATTTATGATAACTTCATACACTAACATACTAAAATATAATTATAAAAGGTAGAGGGGCAGACAGTAGCTCACCTGGTTCAATGCACACATTATCATGCACAAGGATCATGTCCCTGCTCCCCACCTGCAGGGGGGAATACTTCCATAGTGGTAAAGAATGTCTGCAGGTGTCTTTTTCTGCATCCCCCTCCCCAGACTCTCCTTTCTGTTCTCTCTGTTCTATCAAATAGAACAGAAAGAAAACAACAGAAAAAAATGGCAGCCCTAAGTGGTGGCATCAAGCCCCTGCAAGAACCCCGGTGGTAATAATTTAAAAAAGTGGGAACAGTTTGGCTGGGATATTTGAGTTCTTGGAAAAATATTATATAACTATCAATAAAGCCATCAAGATCTGGAATTTTACTGTTGGGAAAACATTTTTTACTGTTTTTATTTCTGCAATAATGATTTACCTGCTTAGGCCTTGCAATTCCTCCTGGTCAGCTGTAATTTCACTTCTCTTAATTCTGATTAGTTTTGCCATTTATTTATCTTTTCTCTTGGTTTCTCTATTTTATATATAGATGAGACAGGAGAAAGGGAAACAAAAGAATAAATTATATTCACACTGAACCTAAAAAGATAAAACACATTTGAGTAAATATAAAGAGGTAAAAAGTCTTTACAATGAAACTATAAATCACTATTGAAAGAAAGACAGATTTGAAGAAATTGAAGAATGTCCCCTTCCCTGTTCATGAAGAAGGATAAACATTATTTAGTATTTTGTTTAATTATTTTTTATAGAGGCAAAGAGAAAATGACAGGGAAAGAGGAAGTAGAGAGTTAGAAATATATGCAGCCCTGCTTTCTGCTCTGCAGGTGGGACTAGGGACTTGAACTTGCATACTTTCACACTGTAATAATGTATTCTTTAAAACGTGTACAATGGCCTGACTCCAGAATAAGCTCTTTCTCTCTTTCTGTCTCTCTCTGTCTCTCTCTCTCTCTCTCTCTCTCTCTCTCTCTCTCTCTCTCCTTACTAGAGCACTGCTCAGTTCTGACTTTCTGACTTATGGTTGTGCAGGGCACATAACCTGGGACCTAGGAGCCTCAGGCATGAAAATTTCTTTGCATAACCATTATGCAATCTACTCCCACCCCAGAATAAATATTCTTTAAATGACAATTCTACAAAAAAAATTTTTAGATTGAATGAAATTCCTATCAAAATCCCAATAGCATTCCTCAAGAAAATTGAACAATCATGAAATTTCTGTGGCAGCACAAAAGACTATGGCTATCCAAAGGGCACAAAATGGAGGTTACTATGCTTTCTCAATTTTCAACTATACTACAAAGCAATAGTAATAAAAAACAGTGTGGTAGATCAGTATGATAGCTCATTTGAATAATGTGCTTGCTTTGCTAATGGGCATGTCTCAAGTTATGTCTGGGTTCACCAAACTGAGGCAAATTTTAATGTTATAGTGCCATGTTCTATATCTTTTTTTATGTTAAAATGTCAGTGTGGAGTGGTTAAATTCTAGTTATTACAAGCAAATTACAGTAAGTATAGTGTCACAACAAAAACAAACTCTCAGATCAATGGAACAAAACAGAGCCCAAAGAGCCACTCATCTATTGAAATCTAATACAAGAAAATAGAGCCAAAATCATTCAATGGAGAAATAACACTTTCTCAACAAAAAGTGTTTAGAAAATTGGTCCAGCACATATAGAAACAATGAAGTAGGGTATTACTTAATACCACATATCAAAATTGCTTAAAGACCTAGAATATTAGAAGCTCTAAATTACTTAGAAGAAGATATATGTGAAACATTCTAAATAATTACTATCAAAGATGTATTCAGAAACTCAATCCCATTGGAAAATGAAACTATAGAAAGATTTAAATAATGAGACTGCATCAGATGAAATGTTTTCTACACATTCAAAGAAACTTCCACCAGAATAAAAAGGCAACTGGGATAAGGTATCTGAACATGACATATATGATGAGGGACTGAGATCAAAATTTTATAAATAAATCACAGTTCAACAACCCAAAAGCAAGAAACCCAATGAGAAAAAAAAAGTGTGCTAGTTATAAACAAAAGAGAGAAAAAATAAAGTGGGCAACTTATAACTAGTGCTTTCACACTGGTGTACAGAATTCTCAAAGTTTAAGGGTATAGTCGCACCGCCATACATTATGTGTGTTAATCACCATTAATATGCCACCAAAGCCCTTCCCTCTGCTCCACCCTCTCATAGTCATCACAATCATCACAGAGTCTTAACAGCTGGGTCTTCATTATTTTGGAAAATTCCGTTTATTTTAAGTAATGCAAAAATAATGGATAGTGAAAGATCATTTCCTTCTGAAAGCAAGACAATTGTAGTTTTAAGATGTGTGCCTGTCCTAGAAAAACTTGATATGCCTTTTAAGGAGTAAAATGAGTTCCCGTCACCACAATCTGAAAGTGAAGATGTAAAAAATAGATGAGCAGAGTGCTATTGATGAAAAAATTTTGAAGAAAGATTTTTCAGGGAACTGACTGTAAATATATCCCATATCAGTGCATATACTCTTAATTATTTGAATGGCCATTGTTGATATTTGTACTATTTATTTTAAAATATTTTTAAATGCACTCCTCCTTTTTAATCCTATTTCTAAAATTAAATTAATTTATTTCTTTATAGACACAAAGAGACACTAAGAGGGAAGGAAGAAAAAGAAAACACCTGAAAAACTGCTTTACTACTTGTGAAGCTTCCTCCCTGCAGGTGGGGACCAGGGGATTGAACCACGATCTTTGTGCATGGCAACATGTGTTAAACCAAGTGTGCTACTATCCAGACCAATTTGTACTATTTATAATAGTATTATATATGTTATGATTACTGAAAATATTTGTAGTGATTCATAGTTATAGATGTCCATATCTTGTTTGCATACATACAAATGTGCATATACATATATATTTTCTTTGGTCCTTGAGGAACCATAGTTATACATAGCCAGGTTGCACATATGCTGCCATGCTGGGGATCTAACTGGGGTTCTACTTTGAAACCTCATGCTTGAAAGTTTAGTGCTTTATCCACTGTGCCACCTCCTGGGCCATGATATCTATATTCTTAAAAGTAGGTCATCTTCTGATTCAAGATTACACATTTGCAAGATGACTTGAGATGAAAAGGCAAGAAAGAAATGTGGAGGTGAGATAAAAATGGGACTAATTTACATCTTTGCCTTTTTAAATTTTATTATATTTATTATTTATTGGATATAAACAGCCATAAATTGAGAGAGGGGGGGGAGAAACAGAAGGAGAGGGACAGAGAGACACCTGCAGCCCTGCTTCACCACTTGCAAAGCTTTCCCCCTGCAGATGGAGACCGGGGACTAACACCTGGATCCTTGCACATTGCAGGATGTGCTCTCAAACAGGTGTGCCACCACCTGGCCCCATGCCTGTTTCTTTCTAAAGCACAACACAAACATAATCTGCACAACTGGGATAACACTGGTATACTGCCTTGTACAAGGTGTAATGTATTTCTCCTATTTACAAAAGAAAAATCAAGTCTGGTGCATATTTTATTTTCAGTTTCTTTCAACTGAACTAACTATGCCATTAATTCTATTTTTTCCACTTGAAAATTTGGCTCCTTAACCACACAGCTGTTTCATACCAACCCCCCAGTGACTTCACTAACACATACACAGTATCTCTCTTGTTGGGGTCACACCCCTGCTATGAGGCTCTTTTGGCAACTGAGGAGTAGAGCCAATATCTAAGTAGAATCTGTTTCCAGTTTAGAATTCCAGAGAAGTACATATACTTCTGGATAAGTGCTCATCTTTAAAAATATCTAAATTAGATAATGATGGTAGAGAATAATGGTAGAGAATTTCCCATCCTCTGAAGGGAGGATGGACAACATACATTATGCTATACCTGAGGAAGATGGGTCCTCATATTGGGGCAGCTTGGAATGTTCCAACTCATGACCACAGAATGTGAGCTCAGATCTAGAGGGATGCACAGGTCACATAAGCTCCTAAGCTGAATATGGGCCCCAGATCAGATCAAATTGATGGGGTTTACAGTCAACAATATTTATACCACTTTCCCATATTAGGGAGCTACTCTCTTCCCTGATCTAGCTTTCTGTTTCTTTTTCCAGCTATGACATCCTCTCCCCAGACAATAACTTGGATCCACCTGTATATCAGATTTCAGGCTCAGGGGAAAAAAGAAAAAGAAAAAAAAAGTAGTATAGCGACATGCCCTTTGGGATATAATTAAAATATGCCTACTAGCTATCTACAAAATGGAGGACCCCAAACTCTTTATCTGCACTATTTCAGCATTTAGGTTCATGATTGTTCAACAATTTGTTTGGCTTTGTATGTTAACTCTCTTGTCAACCACCAGGTTCCAGATGCTAGCAGGATTCGACCAGACTTCCCTGAACAGACAACCCCACCAATGTGTCCTGGAGCTCCACTTCCCCAGAGCCCTTCCCCACTATGCAAAGAGAGAGAGACAGACTGGCAGTATGGATCAACCTGTCAAAGCCCATGTTCAGTGCAGAAGCAATTACAGAAGCCAGACCTTCCACCTTCTGCATCCCACAATGACACTGGGTTCATACTCCCAGAGGGATAAAGAATAAGAAAGCTATCAGGGGGAGGGGATGGTATACAGAGTTCTGGTGGTGGGAATTGTGTGGAGTTGCACCCCTCTTATCCTATGATTTAGTCAATGTTTCCTTTTTATAAACAAAAATTAAAAAACTAAATTAGAAAAACAATCTTGACTTAAACTCAGCAAATTAATGAAGTTAAAGTCATATGGTTGTGGGGTACAGTATAGAGCTATAGCCCTGCAATCCTTCTCACCATTTAAACCATTATTATTAAGAAACAGTTAGTAAAATATAAAAAGCTAAATGGAACAAATTGTGCATAAATTTAAACTTGTGTATGGGTATTTATTTTTGACAGAGAATTTGCTGGCATATTTATAAAGATCAGATTTGATAGTCATAGGTTCTAATCTTGGCTGTTGATTTCATAATTTCTGAAATGGAGCTTACTCAACTTTTTATCACCTTAATATTTTCAATATTGAAGACACTGGTGGGTACACAGTAGGTCCTCAATAAGTAAATGCTAACTAAAGAAAAAACAGGCATGAATGAAGAAAATTTTGTTTATTTAGAGGTATTTTGATAGTAAAATACAGCTCTGATTATGTGAAAAGAAAAATATTTTAGAAAGACAGATAAAATAGAATTTCAAATGAATCTTTAAATTAGGGAAAGGATAAACTATAATAAAAACTCAAGATTTGTCTCTTACATGTATCTCTCACTATGAAAGAAGAACATGTTCATAAGCAATTTACTTGCCTTTATCATAGGGAGTTAGCGTAGAAAGGTGATTAGATGCTTAACTCAAATACTGTTTTTCACTAATGATAAAATCTAGATTCAGCAATGGAAATGACCTTGTCTTGTATTATATAGTTTGTTAGTTACAGACTGATTTCCTTTCCACAACAGTCTCGTGTATTTTTCCAATCTCTGTGTCAAGATAGAATATCAAACACCAACTGCTCTTGGAATGAAAGAAAGAAATCCTTTGTGGTGAAATCACATATTACCTCCCCATCAATTTAGTCATTCATGTCTGGACCTTCATCCCAGAGCCACGGGTCTGGTAACTGCTTGAAATGGACTATGATTCAATTTTACCTTTCTCTGGAAGAGGAGTAATCAGGAAATGTTTGCTGGGAAAATAAATAGCAGAGGAGGTAAGGGAAGTGGAGTGTCCACTGTGCTCTAGATAGTGTGAGATTATAATGTTAAGGGGCAGAATAAGGAACATTTTCCTTTCACACAGAATTCACTGCCTCATAAGTCTGATCTGTGAGTAAGCAGAAATCAGCAGTTGCAATACTGTGTGACAAGTATTGTTTGGCAAAGGTCCACAAGTGATGCTTTGAAAACATAAGGAAAGGTAGTCAACATATTCATGAGTTGAGAGTTGGAAAAAAAATTAAGAAAGAAATTAAGAAAGGTCTGATACCAAACTGTGTGCACAGTAAACAAGATAGCAGAGTCATGCAGAGCAAGTCCAGAGGCATGAAAGAACCTGCCATGCAATTTCTGATAGAATCATGTTGGCACTTTTGACCTTTCACTACACTTTGTTTCTTAAAGAATTCTGTAATACCTTTTCATAGTAAAAGAACACTGGCATTCTACATCTTTAGAATTAAATATCCAATGTGGGTATGAAGAAGGCAGATACTAAATAAGAATCTCATGCCAGTAAGTCTGATGCTCAAATGGACATGTTTTGGACAAGCACCTTACTTGAAAAAGAATGAATTATTCTCAATTTTCCATTTCATGGGGATCATAGTCCATGATGTGATGCTAGCTTTCATAGAAATATGCAAAATCTTCTCCTAAGCCAGGATAAAAAATGTAATGGGAATATGGATTTGGTGCACAGATTTACACTTGTGTATGGATTTCTATTTTTTGTTGTCAGACTTAGTCTGATATGTTTGGATGCCTATATTTCACTCTGACCCTTTTCATTTAACTTTTAATGCAAGTTGATTAGCATGTCTGCTAAGTGCCAAGGAACTGTCCTGGGTATAATTTTGGAAAGTTGATAGTTTCTATTCTTTAGGTGCTTTCATTAGAGTAGAAGAAATTAAGATTTGCTAACCAAAACTGTTTACACAAATCTAATAAGGCAAAGTAAAATGATTACAAGAAAAATTATAAGGCATTCCACAAGCAAATGAGGGAACGATTATACAAGGACAGTGATATAAAATGTAGGAATAAGAACCAACTCGCATACTTGGAGAAGCTACAGTTGCCATACAGGGAAGTTAGGTGGAGTATAATGTAACATTTAGCTAGATAAGTATCTGAAAATACTGGCTAGCATGTTGAGGTCAGTAGTTTCACTTTATTAAAATTCATAAGAACATATGTAGCATAAGTATGTCACAAATTTCAAGGTCTTATTTTGCTTTATCTGATTCTAGGATATGTATTTGTAATATTGTTCTTTCAACATTTCATTTCGTAAAATTTCTTAAAAGAACTTGTTCCTAATCTTAAATTAAATACTTATAGCAGAAATGGTGAGGTGCTATTAAATGTTTCTGAAGATTATACATTTGAGAAATGGTTAAGAAAGGGAGATAAGAATGTAAATTGGTCCAGCCTCTGTAGAGAGCAGTCTGGAAAACTCTCAGAAGGCTAGACATGGACCTTCCATATGATCCAGTAATTCCTCTCTTGGGGTTATACCCCAAGGACTCCATAACACCCAACCAAAAAGAGGTGTGTACTCCTATGTTCATAGCAGCACAATTTATAAAAGCCAAAACCTGGAAGCAAACCAGGTGCCCAACAACAGATGAGTGGCTGAGAAAGCTGTGGTATATATACACAATGGAATACTATGCATCTATCAAGAACAATGAACCCACCTTCTCTGACCCATCTTGGACAGAGCTAGAAGGAATTATGTTAAGTGAACTAAGTCAGAAAGATAAAGATGAGTATGGGATGATCCCACTCATCAACAGAAGTTGAGTAAGAAGATCTGAAAGGGAAACTAAAAGCAGGACCTGATCAAATTGTAAGTAGGGCACCAAAGTAAAAACCCTGTTGTGAGGGGTAGACGTGCAGCTTCCTGGGCCAGTGGGGGATGGGAGTAGGTGGGAGGGATGGGTCACAGCCTTTTGGTGGTTGGAATGGTGTTTATGTACACTCCTAGCAAAATGTAGGCATATAAATCAGTAGTTGATTAATATGAGAGGGGGAAATCAATTGTATGTCTCAAAGTTTCTCAAAAGACAAACTGAATCTTTTTAATATATAGGCTGTGTATTTGATATGCGGGGTCTCTCAAAAGCCTAGACCAAGTAGATTAGAAGCATCCAATAGCACAGCTATATACAAGATACTGGATACTGTACAGCAAACCATAACAAAAGGACTTTTCAAAGTTAACCCAATTACCAAATAATGTGATGATAACATTAACTATCGATTGTCTTTTTGAACCCTAAGACAGCAGGAACCTCACATCTCCACTATAAAGCCCCTACTTCCCCCAGTCCTGGAACCCTTGGATAGGGCCCACTTTCCCGTTATGCGTCTCCCAATCCATAACAAATAATATTGCATCCGCCGATCACAACCTAACCAACACAACAATTGCCACCTCAACATGCTTCACCTCAGACTGTGTCCAGAGACTTCACATGTGGCATGACAACCCTTCAGCTTCATTACTCGGGTGAGACCTTTCCTTTTATAGTACACTCTAATTTCATCTCAGGTGGTTCACTTTCTAACAAAGTCCCAAAACCTAGATATACACCAGTTTCTGTGAGAGAGAGCTTATGTTCACACGTATCCATAAACTAGTGCAAAATATATACCTGAAAGCAGAAGTACACTAGAGTTTGCAGTGAGTACCCCCCTAACACTTCCTCTCCACTATTCCATGCTTTGGGTCCATGATTGCTCAACAATTTGTTTGGCTTCGTATGTTAACTCTCTTTTCAATCACCAGGTTCCAGATGCCACCAGGATGCTGGCCAGGCTTCCCTGGATTGAAGACCCCACCAATGTGTCCTGGAGCTCAGCTTCCCCAGAGACCCACTCTACGAGGGAAAGAGAGAGGCAGACTGGGAGTATAGACCGACCAGTCAACGCCCATGTTCAGCCGGGAAGCAATTACAGAAGCCAGACCTTCTACCTTCTGTAACCCTCAATGACCCTGGGTCCATGCTCCCAGAGGGATAGAGAATGGGAAAGCTATCAGGGGAGGGGGTGGGTTATGGAGATTGGGTGGTGGGAATTGTGTGGAGTTGTACCCCTCCTACCTTATGGTTTTGTTAATTAATCCTTTCTTAAATTAAAAAAAGAATAAAAAAAAAAGAAAGGGAGATAAATAAGGTGAAACTAGCTAGATTATTACTATGAGTTCAAATAATTAGAATAAAGAAAAGCCTCTTCAAATAAACAAATTATTAGTGATACAAAATGATGCATCTCTTCATGAAGAAATTTTATAGATATGCTTGCTATGAATAGTTCTTATAAAAACCACCCCCAACTAATATGGTTCCTTTTCCATCCTAGTCAAATGATGAAAGTAATTCAAGTAAATCCACATAGGGGCCATGTCTAAATGACAAGCATCAGATTTGAAAGCTTAAGTGTAGTTATTATGCAAAAATGACCTTTATACTTGCAAATATGGTAATTCTATATAAATGACACTCCTATCCAGATTTAGTTGTAAGTAAATATTTTCTAATGTGAACCCAAGCTCAAAATCAAATCAGGGTATCATTTCTGTACCAGGTTAATATGCTTTCCTTTTTAAAAGCAATTCTGTTTATTTCAAAAAAAACTATCTTTTCCCTTAACTTTAAACAAGAAGAGTACTTTATGTAAGGCTGATTCAATTCTCTTTTTCTGTGACTCCAGACATTTCTTTTCCTGATGTCTGGATTTAAGCATTTCAGAGGAGAAGTCTGAGGCCACCTGGAGTTTTCTTGCTTATTTTACCAAAATACGTATGTTATACTGTTTCTTACAATAAATATTAAAGGAAATTGTCTATATATGTTTTCTTTTAGATCACCTGGTTAAATCTGCATTATCTATTTTTTTCCACATTTGGAAAAACTATGATATTATTTGTGTAAAAACGTTTATTTCTAACAGTTCATGGGGCTCTATTTCATCGTTAAGTATGATGTAACCTAGGGCAAGGAACCAGGTTCAAACCCTAGGTCTCCACCCCCTGGGGGAAGTTTCATGAGAAGTGAAGAAGTGCTGCACCTGTTTGTTCTTTCTATCTATCTCCCTTTCTATCTCTGTTTCTAAATTTCTATCAAAAAGAGAAAGGAGAAAAAAATGATAACCAAGAATTGTGGAGCCAGACAGGCACTGAGGTTTAGTGATAACACTGCTGGCAAGAGTAAAAAATGAATAAATTATCAAATAGATATTTCTGGATAGTAAAGTGATGATTTAGCCAGAGGTATACTAGAGATACCTCTTCATGATTCCTAAGATCCGGTTGCATACACATCTCTCCAAATCTTTGCTTGGGGCATCACATTGATAACTTGAAACTATCCATGAGGATTTGGCAAATATCCCAAATTAGTCCCTCCTTAAGAGTTTGAACTCAATTACCATTGTTCATTATTTATTTCCAGGCCCATCACTGATTTTTTTTAAATTTACTTATTTATTTAAGAAAGGAGACATTAAGAAAATCATAGGATGGGGGGGTACAGCCCATCACTGATTTAACCTGTGTAAGACTTTCTGAAGATTGTGTTCAAAATTAGAGATGCCCAAGGTAAGAAATTTTATTATCAGTAAATATATGCATATTTCCAAAGTAGGAACTTTATTATCAGTAAATATATATATTTTCACACTAGCCTTGCTTGACATTGGAGTTATTCAAAGAGTAAGCAACTCAAACTTATAGCAAAGAACATTCAGACTTCTGGTAGAGAAGCTGGAATTCTTCATCACAGAACTCTTTCTTTATAGTCTTTAGATGTAAGGATGGGGACGGGTGGTGGCGCACCTGGTTGAGCGCACATATTACAGTGCGTGAGGACCTGGGTTCGAGTCCGCCGGCCCCCACCTGCAGGGGGAAAGCTTTGTGAGTAGTAAAGTGAGGCTGCAGGTGTCTCTCTGTGTCTCTCCCTCTCTATCACCCCCTTCCCTCTCAATTTCTGGCTGCTTCTGTCCAATAAATAAATAAATATAATTTTAAAAATTCGATATAAGGAGTTAATCGCATTAGCTCAAATTATAGTAGTCCCACTCAGATAAACAAAACTTTAGTTGCTTTAAGTTTGAGCTAGTTTTAAGTTTGGCCTACCAGAAAATATCGTTTAAAATAAACCATTTTAGAAAATTATGAAACACAAAACAACTTTGAAGCTTCACATCAACTCAGAGAGCTGACTCAAACCAAATTAAACATTTCCTTAAAAATGCCATCAAAAGTTTGGAAGGGTCATTTTATTTTTGGGGTGCCTATTTGAAAACAGTATGACATTTTCTTAGCCTTGTTTTATGTTGTAAAATACTGTACTAAAAATGAAGTTAAGGTAAAAAAAAATTTAGAGCTGATTCTTTAAAGAAGGAATATGTCAATTTTGGCCTTTTATACAAAATGGAAATCCCTAAAGTACATATATAATGTTATTTAATAAAGGTTCATTGAAATTCATCATTGTACTCACTGCTTTTGCAGAAGATTTAGGGTTGAGGAAAATTTAACAAAGTTTCTTTAATCATAATAATGAATTTATACACTTTTGAAAATGATGGGGCATTAAGGTAAAATACAAATGTTCTCTGATTACCATTGTTTCATACCACTAGAACTCTGGTTTGGACCAGTGGGTATGTGCAGATCACACACTGAGAACAGTCTCCTTTGATGGGCACCACTATGGTGATAAGTGCACTTCAACCTTGCTCTTTCATACTCGAAGTCTCTCCAGGTTAGTACTTTGAAAGTTATTTCACTGCTGACCTTGCCCATTATGATCTGCAGACGACTGACTGCAGTCATTAGCAACCTCCTCACAAATCTGTTTCTTCCAGGTGTTTTTGAAGGATAAGTATGTCTCTTCTGTGTGCCACTTGTCATTCACATTCTTGCACTGAATATATTCTAAGGCTCATATGTGACAGATCACAGATGAACTTTTGTCACTTAAAAAAATCAGCTTCAAGTTGTCAGCACATGTTCAAGAAGATATCTTTTAATTTGTTTTAAATTTTTGAGTGCTGATTGTAAACAAGTAAATGCTAAAATTATGGCTGTTAGTGGAACAGCAAGAAGGGATATATGAAAAAAGGAAGCACAGAAAAAGAGGGCATAATTCATAAATTCTACTATATTTTTGTTATGCATTACATTTATAATTTATGTTTTTCTTTTTATCTTCACAGTAGTTTCTCCCTTCTTACTCTTTTTGGTTAAGATAGAGAGTGAAAGAGAACAAAAGGGGCCAGATGGTGGTGCATCTGGTCGAGCACATATGTGACAATGTGCAAGGACCTGGGTTCAAGCCCCCAGTCCACACCTGCAGGGAGAAAGCTTCCCAAGTGGTGAAGCAGTGTTGCGGGTCTCTCTCTGCCTCTCTCCCTCTCTAGCGCCCCATCCTTCTTGATTTCTGGTTGTCTCTATCAAATAAATAAAGATAATAATAATAATAAAAATCCTAAGTCACCTTTAAAAAAGAGAGAAAGAGAACAAAATACCAAAACCCCCTTCAAAGCAGTGTGAGCTGGGCTCAACCTGGGTCACATATAGCAGAACAGCACATGATCCAGGGCAGCTATTTCACAGGGCTTCCTTAGTTTTTATTACCTGACCTATGTTCTTATCTTAACTTCTGAGTTATAACTAGTACATAAAATGTGTATATAATTATATCAATTATTTTGGACATGATTATATTTCCATCACTAGAATCAAAGTACTAAGCATTGCATGCTTTTTTGATAAGAAAAATTAATATGAGATCTATCTTTTTAACAAAACATTAAGAGCACAATGGCTTACTGCCACCATAAGCACTAATCCTGTATTGCAAGTTGTGGGACTTATATAACTATACATTTATACCTTTCCTGCCACTGCCAACTAAATATTTTTCTAATGTCTACTTCTTTTTTTTATTTTATTATTATTTATTTATTCCCTTTTGTTGACCTTCTTGTTTTATTGTTGCAGTTATTATTGTTGTTTGTCTTCGTTGTTGGATAGGACAAAGAGAAATGGAGAGAGGAGGTGGAAGACAGAGAGAAGGAGAGAAAGATAGACACCTGCAGACCTGCTTCACGCTTGTGAAGCGACTCCCCTGCAGGTGGGGAGCCAGGGCTCCTACCGGGATCCTTACGTGGGTCCTTCTGCTTTGCACCACGTGCGCTTAACCAGCTGCACTACAGCCTGACTCCCTCTAATGTCTACTTCTATGTCTTTTACAATTTGAATACATGTAAAAAGAATCAAAATCACTGGCCTTTCCGTGGTTGATTTATTTTCATTTTATATAGTGTTTTCCAAGTTCATTCACATTGCCACAAATGGCAGGGTATACTTTTAAAGACTGAATAAACATTATGTTGTGACTGAGATTCCCAAACAGGCCTAGACCTCGAATAAATCCCTCTGTTCATTTTTACTGGTCACCTCTATCAGGAACAACACAACAGGCCCCTTTGTGGGCCCCCATAGGACCTTGACCTTAATGTGGATGAACAATGATAGAGAATGTACCATCCTTCGAAGGGAGGCTGGACAACATACTCTATGTTCCACCTGAGAAAGATGGGTCCTGAAATTGGGGCAGCTTGGAACATTCCTACTCATGACCTCAGAATGTGAGCTCAGATCAGCAGGGATGAGAAGTCACTTAGGCTCCTAAGCTGAATATGGGCCCCAGATTACATCAAATCGATGGGGCTTACAGTCAACAATATAAATATAAAAAATATGAAATACACCTTTCCCATATTAGGGTGCTACTCTCTTTCCTGATCCAGCTTTCTGGTACTTTTCCCAGCCATGACATCATCTCCCCAGACAATAACTTGGATCCACCAGCATATCAGATGCCAGGATCATGTTAATAACAAACAAACAAAAACCTAGTATAGTCATGGGCCCTTTGGAATAAAACTAAAATAGGACTACTATGTATAAAACAGAGACCCCCACCTTTTCATCTGAACTATTCCAGCCTTTAGGCTCAAGATCAGTCAACAAGTTTTTTGGCTCTATATGTTAATGCTTTTTTCAGCCACCAGGTTCCAGATGCCAGCCAGCCTTCCCTGGGCAGACAACCCCACTAATGGGTTCTGAAGTCCTGCTTCCCTAGAGTCCCACCCCACTAGGGAAACAGAGAGACAGGCTGGGAGTATGGATCATCAACCTGTCAACGACCATGTTCATCGGGGAAGCAATTACAGAAGCCAGACCTTCCACCTTCTGCATCCCACAATGACCTTGGGTCCATACTCCCAGAGTAATAAAGAATAGGAAAGCTATCAAGGGAGGGGATGGATTATGGAGTTCTGTTGGTGGGAATTGTGTGGAGTTGTACCCCTCTTATGTTTTTTTGTCAGTGCTTCCATTTTATAAATACAAATTTTAAAAAATTGTGTTGTCTTTATCCATTTATATTTGGATTATTTCCACATTAAATCCATTGTGACTAATGCTGCAATGAACATTAGAGTGTAAATACTTCTTTAAAATTTAAATTTTTATGGAGCATGTTAATGGCACACAGGTAGAGCACACATGTTATGAGGCATAAGGACCCACTCCCCACTTGAAGGGAATAATTTTCAAGTGCAGCAGAGCAATGCAGCAGGTTTCTTTTTTCTACTCCCTCCCTTTCTCCCCACTCTTTGCTTTTATAAAGAACAAGAAAAAAAGAAGAGGAAGAGGAGAAAGAAGAGAGGATGCCAGAGAAAGAGAGAGAAGGGGAAAAGGTAGGGAAAGGGAACAGATAGTAAGAACAATGTAGTCATCATTTAGGCACTGAGATCCAGTGATCAAACTGGTAGCAAAATAAATAAGTGATTTAATTCTTTAAGACATATTACCCAAAGTGGGTATTGAATCATTTTCTATTTGTTTATATTTTGAACCTCCACAGTGTTTCCCATATGGCTGTGCCATTTTACATCAGCACTAACAAGATACAAACATTTCCATTTTTCAAACAACTTTGACAACATTTGTCTTTGATACTTTGATAACAGCTATCCTAAGAGGAACAAGGTAATATTACATTATAATTTTATTTGTATTTTTAGGTAATTAATGATAATGAGCATTCTTCTTTGGAAAAAATATCTACTCAGGAGCTTGTAATGTGCCTACTAGTGTTCACAGTTTCAGGACAAACATAGTGAGGGTAAATAGAACTAAAAGATTGCTATTATTATAAAATAGTACATTAGGGGGTAGGGAGGTAGCACAGCGTATTAAGCACACGTGGCACAAAGTGTAAGGACTGGCGTAAGGATCTGGTTTGAGCCCTCTGGCTCTCCATCTGCAGGGGGGAGTCGCTTCACAGGTGGTTAAGCAGATCTGCAGGTGTCTATTTTTCTCTCCCCCTCTCTGTCTTCCCTTCCTCTCTCCATTTCTCTCTGTCCTAACAATGACAACATCAATAACTACAACAACAATGAGAAACAACAAGGGCTACAAAAGGGAAAATAAATAAATAAATATAAAAACTTTAAAAAATAGTAAATTAAATTAGAAAAAATGTTTAACAAGTAATTATATATGTAAAAACTGAAGTTTCATTTTTTAAAAGTTTGAAATTTCATAACTTCTTGAAAATTGCACCATCAAACAAATTTTAAAAGATATTGATATTGATAATAGTGATGTTTCTATTCTTATTCTTACCAGTGATAAAAACAAAGGAATGGGATTGGGTGATGGCACATCCAGTAGAATGCATAAATTACCATTCATAAAGACCCAGGTTTAAGTTCCTGGTCTCAGCGAGGGACATCACAAATGATGAATCTCTCTCTCTCTCTCTCTCTCTCATCCTCTTGCTCATATTCTCTGATATCTCTCTGTCTCTCAACCTCTCTATCAAGGGAAAAAAGGCCACCAAGAGTAATGGTGTCACTATGCAGGCACTGAGCACCAGTGATAACACTGGTGGAAAAAGAAAAGAAAAATAAGTACAAACTTACATATGTTTTAAAGCACATCTAGTTAGAGCAATGTTCTTTTCCTTTGCTACAGCATGGATGGAGGTGAAGGATACTATGTTCTGTAAAGTAAACCAAAGGCAAAGGACAAATACTGGATTTAAGAAGACAAACAAGGGAAAGGATAGTGTAGAATATAAGCAAACCCTTGGTCTGTATCAGCAGTTGTGGGGAAAAGAGAAATGGACACTCTCCTTTGAAGGAAGGAGAAAGCACTTTGGTGCTAGGTAAGATATACAAGCACATATTTGGGGAGATGTGGAGATGTCATAATTGTTATCTTTGAGACTACTCTTTTGTAGAACAATAGTCCCCAGTTAACAAATAAAAAAAGAACAGTTTTAGTGGGGGTTGTATTGTTATGTGGAAAACTGAGTAATGTTATGCATGTACAAACACTGTTGACTATGAAACTTTAATCCATAAATAAAATAAAATAAAATAATAAAATAAAATAAAACAGTAAGCAATTTTATTTCCATGGACCATATTAAGTCTTTTTTTGTTTTCCTGCAGGGTTATCACTGGGGCTCAGTGCCTGCACTATGAATCTTTTTTTGATTGTTGTATTATTGTATAGGACAGAGATAAATTGAGAGAGGAAGGGAAGACAAAAAGGGGGACATATAGATAGACACCTGAAGACCTGCTTCACCGATTGTGAAGTAAACGCCCCCTGCAGATGGGGACCTGGGGGCTCCAACCTGGATTGCGCCAGTCCTTGTGCTTGCACAATGTGAGCTTAACCCACTGTGCTATTGCCCGGCCCTAGATTTAGTCTTTTTTTTTTTTAATGATTTCTATTGTTGTTTTACATTTTTAATTATAGCCTGAATGTAAAATTCTACTACTAAATTCTCTCTACATTTTTCTTGTGTCATGCATTTTATTACTTTTGATAGTACCTATCTACTTCCCCTTAATTTTTTAATTGTCTTTATCTGTTTATTGGACAGAGACAGCCAAAAATTGAGAGGTAAGGCAGAGATAAAGAGGAAGAGAGACAGAGAGACATCTGCAGTACTGTTTCACAACTTGCAAAGCTTTCTCCTTGCAAGTGGGGACTGGAGGCTTGAACCTGAATCCTTGTGCACTGTCACATGTGTGCTCAACCAGATACTCCACCACCCAGCCCCCCCTTGCCCTTTAACTTTCATTGTAGAATTGTTCCATTATATATATATTTTTTTCCCTTTAGTTAATCTAGGATTCAAGAGTTCTTTTATCTCACCATAGAAATTTTCATATTGGTTTTCCATGTCAGTAAAGAAAACATAAAAATGACAATTTGAAATGGGAATTAGAAAGGTTATGAACAATACATTTCTTTTTTTTTTAATTTTTTATTTAAGAAAGGATTAATGAACAAAAACATAAGGTAGGAGGGGTACAACTCCACACAATTCCCACCACCCAATCCCCATAACCCACCCCCTCCCATGATAGCTTTCCCATTCTCTAGCCCTCTGGGAGCATGGACCCAGGGTCGTTGAGGGTTGCAGAAGGTAGAAGGTCTGGCTTCTGTAATTGCTTCCCCGCTGAACATGGGCGTTGACTGGTCGGTCCATACTCCCAGTCTGCCTCTCTCTTTCCCTAGTAAGGTGTGTCTCTGGGGAAGCTGAGCTCCAGGACACATTGGTGGGGTCTTCAATCCAGGGAAGCCTGGCCAGCATCCTGGTGGCATCTGGAACCGTTTCCAGAAGATGTGATCAGAGAACATGCTGTTAGAAGCTTCTCAGTCCGCCATCTTCCCCTCCCTCCGAACAATACATTTCTAATTTCTCGAACTATACTGTGCTGAAGTCACAGTTTTTATTATTTAAATCAAATAAAAATTTAGAAAAATTCAGTGCTTCTAAACACATGTATATAGTTCTGGCAACTGAGAAATTATGAAATAAATTCTAAAAATACATTTCCTTTGACTCACAGAAGGGATGTTCAAATGGTGATAACCTGGGTTATCATTTTAAACACCTCTTTTAATATTAAGTAACTAATTAATTTTTTTCCTATTTCTGAAAGGAAAGAGCATATGATCCATCATTATGGTTACTGAAATTATGTTTACCTAAATTAACAAAGGTAACTTTTTTTTTTCCACACTCCCCCAAAGGTAACTTTTATGGTATAAAATAATGAACTTATATTTAAAGATATCCAAGTATTTTACATGTTACATTACATAAATGTAAAGCTTAAATATTATAGATTATTTATTTTAATATTGTAAGCACAAAGAGTTTATTAGATTTTTTAAAGTTTTATTTGATAGGACAGAAAGAAATTGAGATGGTGTGGAAAGATAGAGATTGAATCACCTGTAGCACTGCTTATACACATAGGAGGGGACCAGGGGATTAAACCCAGATTCTTGCACATGGCAATCAACCAAGTGCATTATTGTCCAGCCTCTCAGAGATTCTTTTTAAAATTTAAGCTTTACTTGGTAGTTGGCATGAAAGTTAAACTGCAATACTAAAAACCTTTGTTTTTAATTAGTTTTCTTTTCAGAACAAGATTGATATACCACATGATCAAACTGTCTTATTTCGTGACAGTATTTGAACTATTTACATGCTAAATTGTTCAAACATTTTCTAAGATTTTATCAAATTTTTCTTTGCAATCAAATTTTCTTTTTTTTTCACACTAACAAGCTGGACCTCTCAATTAATAAATGAGTCTGAATTAAAACTGTAAAACTAAATATTATATAAAATAAAATACTACATTAAAAAAAGATTTTATCGGGAGCCGGGTGGTGGCACAGTGTGTTAAGCACATGTGACACGAAGCGCAAGGACCTGGGTAAGGATCCAGGTCTGAGCCTAAGGCTCCCCACCTATTGGTGGGGGGGTTGCTTCACAAGCGGTGAAGCAGGTCTGCAGGTGTCTATCTTTCTCTCCCTTCTCTGTCTTCCCCTCCTCTCTCCATTTCTCTCTGTCCTCTCCAACGACTATGACAACAATAATAATGATAATGAGCAACAAAATGGGAAAAATATCCTCCAGGAACAGTGGATTCTTAGTGCCGGCACTGAGCCCCAGTGGAGGCAAAATCAATCAATCAATCAATTAAAAATTATAAAAATATTTTATCAGTAAATACCAGCACAACTATATTTATTTCTATATAAAGTTCAATTAGTTATTTCTCAGAGTCTCAGTTTCCAATTTGGAGAAATGGAACCAATAAAGATACAGAACTCATACAGTTTGAGTGCTGTTTATCTAATGGTTTATGCTCAAAAAAAGACATCTTTCATTTAAGTTTTACTGGACTGTGTTTGCTAGGGGACCATGAATTTCCTGCTAACAGGGAGGTTATATTTATTACTTCATTAGATACAGAAAGGGAAGACAAAGAAAGAGACACATGCAACACTGTTTCACAGCTTGTGAAGCTTCCTTCCTGCAAGTGGTGACTGGGGTCCTGAACCCAGTTCCTTGCAGATTATAATGCATGCACTCTGAGATAATATCTTGTGGTATATGTGGGACAGGTAATGATACCCTTTGGATTCATTCAATATTTCTAGCATATATTCACTACCCAACAGTTATTTAAATGGAATTATACCTATTACTTAACTTGGCCAAACCTTTGGTTACAACACCTCACAGTTTATCATTCTGAGCCCTACATGGGCTTTGCATTTTGGCATTCTCCCTTTCTTCAGTGAAATTTAAATATTTAGTGAAAGTCAGAGTTAGAAAAGATTACTTATGGAACCCTCCCGCACTGATAGTGGCAATGTAAATTGGCCCAACCCATGTGAAGAGAGGTCTGGAGAACTATATTTCTCCCAGTCCTGGACCTCTAGGTGGGGCTCACTTTCCTGCATGCTTCTTTCAATTGATACAAACTGATGCTGCATCTGCTGATCCCAACCTAATCAGGGCAACTAGTACCACCTTGGCCACTTCACTTCACTGTGTCCAGAGAGACATCAGGTGTAGAATGTCAATCCTTCAGCATCATTACTCTGCCACCAGACTTCCTTGGGCTGATGACCCCATCAATGTGTCCTGGAACCCTGCTTCCCCAGACCCCTGGGAGTATGGATTGTCTTGTCAATGCCCATGCTCAGCGGGAAAGCAATTGCAGGTGCCAGAGCTTCCACCTTCTGCACCCCATAATGATCCTGGGTTCATACCCCCAGAGGGATAAAGAATAGGTAAGCTGTCAACAGAGGATATGGGATAGTTCTGGTGGTGGGAACTGTGTGGAATTGTACCCCTCTTATCCTATGGTCTTGTCAATATTTCCATTTTATAAAATTATAAAGCTTTAAAAAAAGAAATGGGCCTGCCCTATGATCTTGGGGATATATCCTAAGGAACCAAACACAAACACCCAAAAAGATTTGTGTATACCTATGGTCATAGCAGCACAATTTGTAATAGCCTAGCAACCTAGGTGTCCAACAACAGGTGAGTGGCTGAGTAAGTTGTGGTATATATACACAATAAAATACTACTCAGTTACTAAGAATGATGAATTCACATTCTTCATGTCAAATTGGATAGAGCTTGAAGGATTCATGCTAAATGAGGTAAGCCAGAAAGAGAAGGATAAATAGGAGAGTATCTCACTCAAAAACAGAAGCTGAGAAACAAGGACATAAAGGAAATACAAAGCAGAACTTGGACTTGGTTTGGTATACTACATCAAAGTAGAGGACTTTGGATAGGTGGAAAGGAGAGGATGCATTCAGGATGTGACCCCTGCCCCCAAATGGCTGTTCTTCCTACAAATACAAGCAATCAAAATTGACCACCTTTTCTTATAGTTTTCTTTTTTTGCTCAATTGCTTTCTATGTTAATAAGATAACTCCCTATATCTCTAGTCCTTTCTCTTGGGCTATCCTTTTCCAAGATAGACAAACCTGACATATTCTAGAATAAACCTTTCAACATTTGAACATAGTTCTTACTTACTTTCCAAAATTTACTCTCCATTACAGAAACATTTCTATTCCTTTCAACTGTGCTTTATGAGAATTTATCTTGAGATCTCTAAATGATAACTGTAAGACAAATTCATCCTCTCACACATGCAAGTATCAATGGACCACACCTATACCCAAAAGTGTGGCCAGTCAAACAGAAAAGCTGTCACCAAACATCTATAAAAAATAGTACAGATAAATGATATAGAAGCTAATAAAATTTTGCAAAAGATCTCAGTGACAGTTTTCTAAAAGAGATACACATGGCACAAAAACATGCAAAAAAAAGTCCTACTTCACTTACAATTAGAGAAATTCAAATTAAAATCTCGTAGAAATTTCATTTCAAGCTGTGAGAATGGCCCACATAAACAAAGCAGGAAAGGACAAATGTTAGTGAGAAAGTGAAGAATAAAAATTTTGCACTGTTGGTGGGAATAAAAACTGATACATCCTTTGTGAAAATATATAAAGTCCTTAAATAAATAGCAAATACTTTATGATACACCAATACTACTCTTGGGCATATATCCAAATGATATGAAAACACTAATTCACAAAAGCATATGCGTTCCTGTATTCATAACTATTATTCACAATAGTCAAAATATGGAAGCAACCTAAATACCTAGCAAGAGATATTGAATAAAGTAACTATAACATCTAAAAAGATGTTATGTCCATTGAGACAAATGGATAGAACCCTTTGGATGGAGCCTGAGGGAATGCTAAGTGAGATAAGCCTGAAAGAAAGATAATATGGGATGATCCTACTCATAAACAGAAGTTGAAAAATAAAAACAAAAAGGAAAACACAAAGCAGAACTTGGACTGTATTTGGTATACTGCACCAAAGTACAGGACTCTGAGGTGTGGTGGAAGTGTTTAAGTTCCTGGAACATGATAGTGGAGGAGGACGTAGATGGGGTTTTTTTGAGTGTTACATAAAAAACTGAAAAATGTTATATATGTATGCTGTATTTTACTGTTGCCTGTAAACCATTAATCCTACAATTTTAAAGAAAAATATTAAATTATCCAAAAAGATTTAAAAAGGATGGGACTTGAGGTGAATATGCTCAGTTACATAACTAATGAGGTAAAAGAATGTTTTCACTCAGTGGAGTATAGAGAATTGAAACATATGAATTTGAAGAAGGAAAAAGAAAAGGTTAGCCATTAACATCTTTCTAACACTTTGAGAGAACTATGGTAGTTATCACTGGAAGAGTGGGGATAGGATTTTGGTGGCAGACGTAGTGTGGAATTATAATTTTGTAATCTTGTAAACCACTATTAAATCACTAATACTTTTTAAAAAGGTGTGAACAATTTTCTTTAGATACAAAAGCCAACTTAGTAGTCCTTTAGTGTTGAGTTCTGACAAAATGACATCAAATGGAAACTTATATTTAATATCATTTACATCTCACATTTAGCCACTCATCTCTCTACTTTCCAAATTACCAGGTTGTTTTAGCAGACATAAGTTTTACCCTACTACATTTTATTGCTAATTTGTGATTCATTTTTAAGCACACTGCCAAGATAGTTTTGGATCCTGATTTTATCAGAATCAGAAATATACTCCCGTTCTTTCCCTGTCTCCAAATACTTATCCACCTGTGGAATTAATTTTCATTTAAATTAGTAACCAAACTCATCAACATTTATGGCATGTCTAAACTAAAATGCTTCTTCTGAAACATTTCTCACTTTTCATCCAAAAATATACCTTGTGATTTCCAAATTTCAAGATAATAAGTTAAATGTCTGATTTTAAATATGTATGTATATAATATTTTAAACAATTTTTGTATGTCATACACAATTCATTTCTGATACTTCTGAAAATATATCCATTATAAGATGTGTTTTATTTAGCCCACAGTATGTAAGAAAGATTTACATTTATAGGAACATACTAATCATTATCTTTTCTTTCTAAAATAACTTTTAATTATTCTAATAGGGTTTTAGGGCTTTAATTATTCACTAACTACATTTTGTGTAATTGCTTATTGTCCATAATTTATAATTGCTTAAATTTTTGTTTCAATAAACTCCTGAGATAGTGGGTTTTAAGACATACACAAACCCAAGTGTACTGGGTAGTATTTTTGCTTTTGTAAGCTACATGGAAAATAATGTAAAAAAATAGAAGTGCAAAATTTCCTTTGTTTCATTCTTTGTTTTTTTCTTTTTTTTTTCGTTTGCACTGGTTTGTTTCAGAACCAACTTGTTTGAGACATTGCCACTTCTAATTTCTCAAGTTTGCAACATTCTCTTTGTCTATAGAATTTAACTTAAGTTAAAACCCACATCACAGATCTCCTATGTAATGTTAATAGCTTTTTACCCCTTCTCTTTTGAGACACCATTCCAGACAATGTTCTATTTGTCCACCTCTTTCTTCCAACAAGTATTTTCAAAATTACATTCCCATAACTAGTACTGTCTTGCTTTTCTGTGAATCATTTTTTTAAATTTTATAATTTTATAAAATATTTAATTACTTATACTTTACTTCCACTTTTGTATATATTATAGAAAACTGGGAGTTGTTCAGAAGAGAAATATATATGTATCCAAGTCACAGGTTCCTCCAGGTACATAAAAAAATCAACATGTAATTTTGAGTGGATATATTATATTTAACTAAAGCTGTTACAATACTTAGTTGTCTAAGATACTGTCTCGTAAATACAATAAAATCCTCTATTTCAAAAACAAAAGAAGAATAATTGATTGGTTTTCAAAAGAATGAAAACATTTAAGTATATAAAACATTAAAAAATATTTTTGTTACTGTTTCATCCTCTGGCTTAACAGTGGGAGTACTTGGGAGTAAGACTCTAGACTACAGTAGCAAAAAATAAAATTTATTCCTTTTAACCTTCAACTTTCATCTTTACCAAGGATCAAGATAAAGAAAAAATTAAGCACTTATTGATCAGTTCCAGCTAGTCAGTAACCTATTTTAAACAAGGGATATTAAGGCAGTAATGTAGTCATTTTGATCTTCTTAGATGAATATATATCAATAAACAAAACACTAACATCAACTTACGGTATATATGTGTATGTAAATTTAAGGGGATTAAAATTAATTTAGCAGTGTTTGGTAAAACTGTGCATACAACTGACTATAAAATTTTGTCTATCTTAGAATTCACTTTAAGATATTCACTGGGAGTCGGGCTGTAGCGCAGCGGGTTAAGCGCAGGTGGCGCAAAGCACAAGGACTGGCATAAGCATCCCGGTTCGAGCCCCGGCTCCCCACCTGCAGGGGAGTCACTTCACAGGCAGTGAAGCAGGTCTGCAGGTGTCTATCTTTCTCTCCTCCTCTCTGTCTTCCCCTCCTCTCTCCATTTCTCTCTGTCCTATCCAACAACGATGACAACAATAATAACTACAACAATAAAACAACAAGGGCAACAAAAGGGAATAAGTAAAATAAAATAAAATATAAAATTATTTTAAAAAATATATATATTCACTATTGGGAGTCGGGCGGTAGAGCATCAGACTAAGTGCACAAAGACCTGCCTAAGGATCCTGGTTCGAGCCCTGGCTCCCTGCCTACAGGGGAGTCTGTCTTCCTGTCTTCTCTCCATTTCTCTCTGTCCTATCTAACTACAACATCAATAACAACAATAATAACTAGGACAACAATGAAAAAACAAGAAGGACAACAAAAAGGAAAATAAATATTTAAAAAAAGACATTCACTATTTGGAAGTTGTTCTACATGTCCACAAGTTACCATATACATTATCTTCAATTGCTAATTACAGATATATATTTATATATATGTATATATCAAAAGACAAGGATATATACATCAATGTAAACATGTAATCATATCTCAAAAACAGGTAGTTAAAAATTAATGCTGCAAAATAATTATTTACAAATTATTTATTTACAAATTAATAGTCAATTTTGCATATGTACACATGTATGTTTTAAAACATATATTAATATGCACTGGGAAGACATAAATAATATTCAGGGACCTGGCAGTGATGCACCTAGTGGAGTGCACACATTACCATGCATGAAGGCCCAGAGTCAATTCTCCACTCTACCTGCATAACAGAAGCTTCACTAGGGTCTTGGAGTTGTCCTAGACTGCTATTAAGATGAGAGAAGAGATGATGCACGTGTGTTAAAGACTATACCATAACTATTACCCCCACAATAAAGTAAAATAATAAAAAAAGTTTGGCTAGTCACAAATAATTTACTCTATAAAATTATCATTCCAATATGAGAGAGTTCTCTGATGTACCAAAGCTAATGTAATTTGTCACCATGAGATTTGTCTTACAAGAACTGTTACAAGTAGTTTCACAAGAAAAGGATAAATAGAATGACATCTTGAACAACGTGATAAACAATAGAAAACAAACAATATTAAATGAGACAACAATAACATAAGAGAGGAAGAATAAATGTAAACATTTAGTACAATCAAATGAGGGTGAGTCAAAACCAGCATTAAAAAGTGTGTTTTTAAAATTTTATTTATTTATTTATTCCATTTTGTTGCCCTTGTTGTTTTATTGTTGCCATCGTTGTTGGATAGGACAGAGAGAAAGAGAGAGAGGAGGAGAAGACAGAGAGGGGGAAAGGATAGACACCTACAGACCTGTTTCACCACTTGTGAAGTGAAACCCCTGCAGGTGGGGAGCTGGTGGCTGGAACTGGGACCCTTATGCCAGTCAGTGTGCTTTGTGCCACCTGTGCTTAACCTGCTGCACTAACCTCCAACTCCCAAAAAGTGTGTTTTTTCAAATAGCAAGTCAAATGCAAACTTCATGGTAACCACAAAACAAAAGATGGATCAGGAACTTGTAGAAGAAGAACATGAAGAGACTGAGAGTCTCACTGTGGAAAACCATCTGCACAAAATATTAACTGACAGATAGCTAGACTAAGAAGACATAGGGGGTCTGGGAGGAGAGGGTATTTGGAGTCCTGGAAAAAGTTATCAGGGGAGAGAATGGGATATGGAGTTTTGGTGGCCCGAATTGTGAGGAATTATACCCTTATCCTATGATCTTGTCAGTGTTTCCATTTTATAAATAAAAACTAAAAAAAAAAAAAAAAAGAGTATCTGGCTGGCATAAGGATCCCAGTTCGATTCCCTAGCTCCCCACCTGCGGGGGGGGGGGGGTGTCTCTTCCCAAGCAGTAAAGCAGGTCTGCAGGTGTCTATCTTTCTCTCCTGTCTTCGCATGCACTCTCAATTTCTCTCTGTCCTATCCAGCAACAATAATAGTTATAACAACAATAACAACTACAAGGGCAACAAAATGGGAAAAATGGCCTCCAGGAGCAGTGGATTTGTAGTGTAGGCATACAGTCCCAGTGATAAACCTGGAGACTAACTAAATAAATAAATAGTATCTAGCAGATACCTGTTACATTGAACTGGGAAATCTTACACATTTAAAGACAAATGTGATGTAATTCATTTATCCCCAATAAAATAAGACATGGAAAAATATATATATTCAATGAAATCCTACTCAGTTATTAAAAATGATTTGTCTAGGCAAAAGGGAAGGACCTTGATGTGATTATGCATAGTGAAATAAGGACAGCTATCTGATTATTTTTTCATTTATGCAATACACAAAATCTAAAACAGGTTTGCAAAAGTAACAATAGTTGCCAAACTCTCTTTTAGAGTCTATTAAAGATCTGTGGGGGAGTTGGGTGGTAGCAGTGTGTTAAGTGCACGTGGCACTAAGCACAAGGGCCGGCTTAAGGATCCTGGTTCAAGCCCCCAGCTCCCCACCTGCAGGAAAGGTAGCTTCACAAGCGGTGAAGCAGGTCTGCAGGTGTCTTTCTCTCCCCCTCTGTCTTCCCCTCCTCTCTCCATTTCTCTCTGTCCTATCCAACAACAATGACATCAATAACCACAACAATGTTAAACAACAAGGGCAACAAAAGGGAAAATAAATACATATTAAAAATAAAAAATATATATCTATGGGTTTTATTGTTGTTTATTTATTTGTTTTGTTTTTTATTTTTCATCACAGGAAATGGAGATGGGGTGAGTATTGGCTAGGTGTAGGGTTTCAATTGGTGTGGTAAAACAAGACCCCTAGTGGTGGGTGCTGTTTTTTATACATATTTATAGGTATAGTGTACTCTGCATCTAATAATATCACATTATAAATAAATTATAAGGCAATAAACATGAGAATAAATATTTTTAAAATCAAAGATATGAGATATCTGAACATTGTTCCTCTCTGGTTTACTCTGGTACCAGGAATAAAACCTGGGAATTCCTGGCCTCACGCATACAGGCTAGTTCTTTACATATATATTCTCTCTCTAGTTTTATGCCTTCTTTTTAATGTCATTTAATAATAGTATGATGCATTCTAATTATTTAAATAGTGTTTCATCTATTTATCATTATAAATCTATTTTATCATTCTTATTTTTTTAACCAGAATGACCACTATGGCTCAGTGCCTATATGACTCCACTGTTCCCAGAAGCCCCATTCTTCTTTTAGATAGAGATTGAGAGTGGGGGAAGGCTGTGAAAAATGGGGGTACACCACAGCCCTGCTTCACTGTTTGTGAAGCAAGTACTCCCATGTAGTGACCAGAGACATGAACTCAGGTACTCATGCATGTGAACGTGTGTGCCCTGCTGGGATCTATTAGAGCCACCACATATAGCGCTGAATTGTTGTCTATGGCAAAAGTCAATATATTTTGTTAAAATATGAAAACACTATTTGAAGATAATAATAAGTATATTGCATTGAACAAGTGAAATGTTCAAGGCATTTTACTAGGCATTGAAACATTTTCTAATTCAAAAGAGATACACAAACTTTCTTCAAAAGAGAAAAAAAGTCACATAATCTGTTAGTAAGAAATTTAGGATTCATATTCTTAAAACTCAAAGAGACTCAGTTCTCCATGATGGAGAAAGAGACCACTTTGCTGGTGAGTGAGCTATTCGAGCATGCAATTTGTGAAGATATAAAATTATACCCATGAGCTAGCATCAGTATTACAAAAATGTATTTCCTCAATAAGAATATTTTTAAGGAATTGGGCGGTAGCACAGCGGGTTAAGCACAGGTGTTGCAAAGCACAAAAACCAGTGTAAGGATCCTGGTTTGAGCCCCTGCTCCCCACCTGCAGGAGAGTCGCTTCACAGGTGGTGAAACAGGTCTGCAGGTATCTTTCTCTCCCCCTCTGTTTTCCCCTTCTCTTTCCATTTCTCTCTGTCCTATCCAACAACAATGACATTAATAACAACAACAACAATAACAACAGCAATAAAACAAGGGCACCAAAAGGGAATAAATAAATATTTTAAAAAGAATATTTTTAAAAACAACTTGGAAAGATAATAGTGAATACAAGCAGTCTACCTACAAATATCTAGGATATAAAGTTATAATTTGAAAAGCTCTTTATGATGTTACAAATTAATACAATTAAAATCATGTCTTAAAAGAAATGTATTATTTCATATGGCCAAAACCTCATGAGGTCAGTCTTGCAGGAAAATTATATATAATAACTATGCTATCTGCTTGTACAGAGTTTTCATCAGGATGGTTCCCACATGATCGCAAATAGTTGCATATGTTTAGCACTGGCAACTGCTTCTACATCATCCCAAAGCAACATGAAATGACTATTAGAAAACCTTAGTAATGTTAAGGGGAAATGAAGGTTTCCTGGATTTGCACACATGGAATTCGGATGCACACTAGCACATTTTTGCTTTCACTGAGTTTGCACAGATGGAACTGAGACCCATTTGGTGAAGGGTTCTTTTTTTTTTTCTTTTCTGTATTATATGGAAGGGAAGTCTGTTTTATCAGGCCAAGAGAAGTGGGTCCTGATGTGAAATACGAAGGGTATAAGAAGGGTATAAAATAAATAGAAGGATTTGTACCGAGAGGGAACTTTTTGGTCTTTTGACATTTTGGTCCAGGTCCAGAGACCCTACGGGACCCTGCCCCATGAGCTTTTATTCTATTGTGTAACTATAATAAAGGACAAACAGAAAACTACACACCTGTCACATATGTTCTCTTGGAATT